>NC_024797.2:8856234-9156234 GCF_000309985.2 Brassica rapa
CTAAAAAATGAATCCTTGCTACTGTCAAGTTAACAGTGGTAATTATAATATTTGAGATTCAATCCAGAGGACCAGTTTACTCTTTACTCTTATGAGTTCAATGTCAAGCTGAGAAACAAGTGGGTTTTGAGAATTAATTGCGACAAAAGTAACAAGAATGCCTAGGTAATTTGAATTCAATTTAAATGAAGCTGGCTTAGGGTCAATAATCGGATGTTACTTGCAGAACTGAACAACTATTCAAGTGCGATGAAATGCGGATCTAGAACTCAGATCACTCAGCTGGAACAACTCACTATCGTGATCTTATCCCTATGCGAGTCGGTCTTGAATCCTAAGCTCTCGCTTGGAAAGACGCGAAAGCAAGCTTTAGATGCGAGATCTGTTAGTTCACTTAATACCCTAATATCTACTCTCGCTGATTAGGGATACTAAGCTCATTCAATATAGGTCGACTTATCTCCTAACGGTTAGCTAGAGGATTAAATCATAGATCCGACATTAAGTGATCAGTTCAATGCAGGCAGTAAGATCAATATGAATGAAGATAGTTGAGATCACTTATTTGTGTTCAGTTCATGCGGCTAACACCCTACAACCTAAGCAAGCTTGCCTACTACTCAATCATTAAGCAGGATGACACAAACAAGATTTCTGAATAATACTGCATATAAAATAAGTAAAAAGACAAAGGGTTCAGGGTAATCTTCTCGTGAGAATGAGAGATGGAGCCTTCTCCCTTACAAGTTGCGTAGAATCCAAAAAGCAATCTAGGTTTCCTTGTAAAAACTAGTGTACTCTTAAGAAAACGATAGCCTCCCCTTTTATAGGGGGGCGCTGGTGATAGGGGAATAAGAGAAAGAGAAAGTCGAAAACTAGGGCAAACTCCAGAATAGGAAGTTTCCTTAACGATCGGGAACAGTCTAATGCTTGATCTCTTCTGGAGCAACCCTTGGGTTGTTCTAAAATGACTGTTCCACGTTGAATCCTTCAAAACAGCATCTGACTTCCTGAAACTCTCTCCTTTACTCTTTCACCTGTTCCCAACCTGGAATGATGTAAATTAAACACGAATTAGGACTGAAAATGAGCTCAAAGTGCACATGTATTGGTATTAAAAACACCACATATCATTCCCCCAGACTTAGATCCTTGTTTGTCCTCGAACAAGACCAAGCCTCAAGAGCAGGGAGAAAGGTTTGAAGGAGCGGGAACTCGCTTTGTCTAATAACCATGCCCTTACCACACATCTCTGAACCATACAAGCTGTAGAATCAGATCGCACACCCTTACCAGAACACCCCCACGATTGCTGTTCGAAGATCAGCTCCGTACTCTATATCTCATACCTGAAAAGGTTGCACTATCGAGACAAAACTCCTTAAGGATCATTTAAGAACAGCGTGAGCTTTCTCATACAAGCACTATTCAGGGTAGACGGGTTGATATAGAATAGCTGTTTTACGGTGGAGCTGAGAGTGTTTGGGGTTACCGTGTTTGAGTGCATGCAGGATATCGCGCAAAATAGCAAGAGAGGACGGATCTGTTGAAGCCCACAACCCTTACTCATCTCTGCCTCACGGATTAGGATTGTTCTACAATGTGGATCAATCGTGCCACTGTTCTCCAGCTCTTGACTTCTTTTCATTCCTCCAAAATCTGCACCCACTTCTTGCTCACCCTTTTCCAGCAGCATGCATCTCGAATCTTCCCTCTCCATCATAAATAAATTAAAGCATTTTTTTTTTTTTTTTTTTTTTTCAGGGAGAGATGGAGAGAGGTATCGGGACGAATGATTGCAGCCGCTGGGGGTCTATCCTCTGTTTCTCACGGGTGCCATTGTTCCATGCGCTTTCGACTGTTCCTCTTTAAGGATTGATCTTGTCGACTGTTCTCATGCGCTTTTGACTGTTCTTTCTTTCGGGATTGATTCGTCGAGCTCTGAGTGTCAGGCGTTAACGAGTAAGGGGTTGTGTCAATCCTATCCTCTCCGGCCTTTTTGCACATATCTGCACATATGACTTTGAAAAACAGAGTGCATGAGGGTGAAAATAAAGGCTTAGGTAGAAGGTTGGAACTAGCTAAAAATGAGCTAGCCGCTCAGGATCAGCAAGATTGGTAAAAAGAATAAGAAGTCCTGAGCGTTGGTCTCGTTTCCCTGATCTAGTGCCCATAACAAGAAGAATTTCAGTCAAGATTAGGTTCAAGTTAGGAGGAGTTGAGTCTACCCAGTGTAACCTGATCGGATGAGAGCTTCTGGAGAGTCAAATGAGATGGGTCGAAGGGTGTTCCAGGTCCAAGTATGGGCTCTTTCATCACTGCTAAGGTCACTGGATAAGAATGTTAGAGCACGAGGTGGTTAAAAGAATATATCACAAGGTCCTCATTCCCACAAGAGTTTTAACTGACTCGATCCTAAACTGACTCGATAAAAAAACATTCAAATGACGCAAGGACTGACTCAAAAACAAAGAAATAGAGTTTCAGCACACAGTGCTTCCCCCAGACTTAATCGACACCATCCCTGGTGGAAATGAAGCTGAGGTCAGCCAAAAAGCAACACAGCATAAAACATTAAAAATAAAAATAACAAGTTCAGATGGATAGAACAATGGATAGAGGATAGTCCTTGCGGACTCAGTCGGACTCGCCGCTCTCGGCTGGGTCAAGGATCGCCTGTTGCGCGAGCGATGAACCTCTTCTGAAAGAAGGACCAGTTCCCATGGGTTCCTTGCCGGGACGGTGAGATCTTGGTGGGCGATCTGTCGTGGACTGGCGCTGGTCGCTCCCTCCAATGCATCCCCCAGTGACGAGGTGGAGTATCCTCCGCATGAGGCTGTTGTTCTTTCGCTGCGAGTCCACCATCCAGCGTCTGTAAGCGTGATCATCGGTACACATCGGCGAGCTCTCCGAGGTCGTACGATGGGTCGGCTTCAGGGGTGATGTCCTCAACATCATCCATGTTTTCATCAGGGACCGCAGCACGTGGATCAGTGCAAAGGAGCTCGGGGGAGGAAGAAACCGTATGTTCTCAAAACACTGAACCTGGTGATCTCGGGGTGAGGCAGTTTGGTGAATAGTTGAGTTACCGGCTTTATCGAAAAAGCTGTAGGTCTCTTCATCTCGCATGATGTGGCACGCCATTAGGTACCTGATGTCGAGGTACTGGACCTCCTTGTTGACGCTGTGTATTTGGTGAGATCAATGCCGAAATGCTTGAAAAGCGGTGTGAGCAGGCTGCCGCTCCTGTCTTTCTTCTTCGAGCCGTGCATAAGGCACTGTCGCCGCTCGCATATCATGGTGATGAATGAAGTTGAAACCGGGATTCGTCTTAACCCTTTGAATGGGAATTCCGGAACCAGAGGCGCGAATTTCATCCTCAATACCAGTGTACAGGGTTTGCAGCTCCCCGTTGGTGACCTTCGAGGTCAGATCCTTGGCGAACAGGAGTTTGAGATGATCTTCGCGATGACACGAAGCGCGGGGTTCCGAATCTGCGACTGGTAGACCTTCCCTGCTGTGAAGTTCCCATTTGCAATGCAGTCCCAAAAGGCGTTAGAGGGAGAGAACTTTTTCGCCACCGCTACCCCCTTCGGTTCAGCGGGCCATCTCATAGATTTCATTGAGCTTGTCGAGGGACAAGCGACAGTACTCTCCATCCGCCATGAAAGAGAACGAGCAGTTGGCGTAGGAGGGGTGCGTCGGAATCCTCGTAGGTGATCGTGGCCGTGGCGAGCATCTGGCGAACAAGGTCTGGATAGAGCTCGTGCGTTGTGTAGCACAGAGGAGCAATCCCGATGGCGTGCAGCGTTTCGAATACATCCTCGTCGATCCCAAGATCAGCCAAAGTTTCTGTGTGGCAGAAACGAGTGGGTAGCATGTCAACTCGGAGGAGGGCGTTGTAACGAGCTGCTGCGTCCCCTTATCCCACCCCTCGCAATTGAAGTCCAGGAGCAATGGGCTGTCGAGATCAATCAGTTCACCCTCTTGCTCGCGGGGCCATGGGTAGGAGGCGGACGTTTGTTGCTGCTGCACTTGCGGGGGGTGGCGTGCTGCACGTGGCTCTCGTTCGCTTGGCGGATTGCTTAGTTCTTGCCATCTACAAGGCAAACAAGATCAAGCATTAGTTCTATTATGTCACACAGAAGAAATGGAATCGAGGTATTCCATCTCTCCTTGTGCGAACTGCAAACCGCTGTTCACTTCAACAAATTTCAACCAAATCAAACTCAAATCGCAATCGTGAAATAGTAGAGTGTTCATATTCTAAATCAACCCTAACAGCACGAGGGGAGATCGATATCAAGTGGTTAAACAAGAATCGATCTATGAAAGCGGTTTAGAAATGAAATTGCAAACCGAGTGTTGTTGCGATTTGGTTGGGATTGTCGGGTCTCTTACCTGTGGAAACTGGTGAAGTGATCTGCAAAAACAGAGAGAACTCGAGATTCCAAACGAATGAGAAGCAAAACCACTTAAAACGGTTGAGAATCAAAGATTTGGTGGTTTGTTTAGAGGAAATCGCAAGTGGGGGATCAGTGTACGGCGGACTGAAAGGGAAAGTGAAGGGTGAAGCCTTAAATAGGCAAAACCCTAACTGTCCCGAAATTATTCCTCTTTTATTTTTTTTTTTTATTTTTTTTTTATTGTCGGAACACTTACCTGGAACAGTCGATGGGTTGTTCTAGCAGAAGAACAGTCCGCTGGTTGGTTCTGAGTGAAGAGTCCGATTTCTTTTTCCAAAATAAATTAGAAAAGGAAAAGAACAGACTATGTAGACAATGTATGTACTGACCAGTGGGTTGCCTCCCACCAAGCGCTTGTTTAAAGTCATTAGCTCGACTTGGATCAATCGATCAGGCTGATGGGGGCTCGCTTAGGGGAATCTCTTCTCCCTCTGCGATAGTGGAGTCAGCAAGGTAGTGCTTGACGCGCTGTCCATTCACTACAAACTCGTCCCCTTTTCTGTCTAATAGCACAACTGCTCCGTAGGGTCGAACTTCCTTAACAGTGAAAGGCCCGGACCATCTAGACTTCAACTTCCCTGGGAACAGTCTCAGCCTTGAATTGAAAAGCAAGACCTTATCGTTGGGTTCGAATTGTCTGGCAATGATCCTCTTGTCATGGTAGGCCTTGGTTTTCTCTTTGTAGATTTTGGAGCTTTCATAGGCGAGGTGCCTTATCTCCTCCAGTTCATGAATCTGGATCATGCGTCTCTCGGTCGTGCTGGCTTGATGTCAAAATTCAGTAGCTTGACTGCCCATGCGGCCTTGTATTCAAGCTCGACGGGGAGGTGACATGCTTTACCATACACAAGGTGGTAGGGGGTCGTCCTAGCGGCGTCTTGTAGGCTGTTCTGTAGGCCCATAGCGCATCGTCCAGCTTAAGCGACCAGTCCTTTCGTGAAGTGTTGACAGTTTTCTGCAGGATGCTTTTGATTTCCCTGTTGGACACCTCAACTTGTCCGCTCGTCTGTGGATGGTAAGCGGTTGCCACTTTGTGGTTCACTCCATTCTTCCTTAAAAGGCCCTGAAATGCCTTGTTGATGAAGTGTGTTCCACCATCGCTGATTACGACCCTAGGCACTCCGAACCTTGGGAATATGATTGAGCTGAACATCTTAGTCGCCACTTTTGCATCGTTCGTAGGGCTTGCTACTGCTTCTACCCACTTAGACACGTAGTCAACGGCGACAAGGATGTACTCGTTCTTGAAGGACGCAGGGAATGGTCCCATGAAATCGACTCCCCAACAGTCGAATACCCTCAACCTCTAGAATGTAATTCTGAGGCATCTCATTCCTTTGCTGATGTTCCCAAGTCGCTGGCATGCATCGCATCTGGCTACGTAGGCTTGAGCATCCCTGAACATAGTCGGCCACCAGAATCCTGCTTGGAGGACTTTAGAAACCGTTTTTTTGAATGCAGCGAAATGACCTGCGTAAGATGAACCATGGCAGTGGTGCAGAATTCCTGGGATATCTGCCTCTGGAACACACCTTCTGAACAAACCATCCTTGCCTTGTCTGTACAAGAACGGTTCATCCCAAACATAACGCCTAGCTTCTCTCAGGAATTCCTCTTATCGTTTCCTGTGAACTTAAGTGGTGGCTTTTCAGCAGCTAGATAGTTAGCAATCTCAGCAAACCATGGAGGTGAGGATATTGCTTTTGGATCAAGGCGACAGGATGTCTCGAGATATGAGAACAATCGGGCGCCTTCCTCGGAGGTTGTTTCGCGATGCTGGAGAGCTGGAGTCTGATGCGGTTCTTTAGATTGTTCCGCGTAACACAGACCAATCGCGTTGACGTGTTCAACTGGGTGTTCCTCATCAAGAGTTGTGTCGTCCTCAATCTTCATTCTGGATAGATGGTCAGCGACCCCATTCTCGACACCTCTCTTGTCTTTTATCTCTAGATCAAATTCTTGGAGAAGAAGAATCCACCTTAACAACCTCGGTTTCGCATCTTTCTTTGTGAGCAGGTACTTAAGAGCAGCATGGTCTGTGTGCACAATCACTTTAGATCCCACTAGGTAGGACCTAAATTTTTCGAAAGCAAAAACAATAGCCAGAAGCTCTTTCTCAGTTGTAGCGTATCTGCACTGAGCTTCATCCATAGTTTTGCTAGCGTAATAGATCACATGAAGTTTCTTGTCCTTACGCTGCCCAGTAGTACTGCTCCAACTGCGAAATCGCTTGCATCAGTCATGATTTCAAAGGGTAGGTCCCAGTCTGGTGGCTGCACAACGGGTGCGCTGACTAGAGCTCCCTTGATGGTGTGGAAAGCAGCTAGACACTCACTGTCGAAATCAAATTTGATCTCCTTACAGAGCAGTCTGGTGAGTGGTCTTGCTATCCTCGAGAAATCCTGGATAAACCGTCGGTAAAACCCAGCGTGACCCAAGAAACTCCTGATGGCCTTCACGTTTGCTGGTGGTTGCAAACTCATCATCACTTCGATCTTTGCTTTATCCACCTCAATTCCTTTCTCGGAGATCTTGTGCCCTAGAACAATCCCGTCTGTGACCATGAAGTGGCATTTCTCCCAGTTGAGTACGAGGTGTTTCTCCTCACACCTTTTAAGAACCCTGCACAAGTTTGACAAACAGACATTAAAGGAGCTTCCATAGACGCTGAAATCGTCCATGAAAACTTCCATAATGTCTTCAATCAGGTCAGTAAAGATCGACATCATGCAGCGCTGGAACGTTGCTGGCGCATTGCACAAGCGAATGGCATTCTCCTGTAAGCGTACGTTCCGTAGGGACATGTGAACGTCGTCTTCTCCTGATCGTCTGGATGGATGGGAATCTGAAAGAAACCTGAATAAATCTAAAACAGCAATAAATGGTGTGGTTAGCCAATCTCTCAAGCATTTGATCAATAAAAGGGAGTGGGAAGTGATCCTTTCTAGTTGCTGCATTTAATTTCCTGAAATCTATGCACATGCGATGTCCTGTCACTGTCCTAGTAGGGATCAATTCATTCTTTTCATTTGTGATAACAGTGATCCCACCTTTCTTAGGTACAACATGAACAGGACTGACCCATTTACTATCAGAAATCGCATAGATCACACCTGCTTCAAGAAGTTTCATTATCTTTCTTAACGACATCTTTTAGATTCGGGTTTAACCTCCTCTGATGTTCGACAGAAGTCATTGATTCATCTTCCAAGTGGATTCTATGCATGCATAAATCAGGCGAAATACCAGGGATGTCAGCTAGCGAATATCCTAATGCCTTACGATATTTTCTAAGCTCGCATAAAAGCAATGCAGTTTCCACATTATTCAGCTCAGCATTCACAATGACAGGATATGTGGAATTCGGACCTAAGAAAGCGTACCTGAGCCCTTTGGGAAGGGGTTTTAGCTCAACTTTGGGAGCCTTGAGCTCGCTCCAGGGATCCTCTGGTTGGTCCGGTTTAGGGGTCGCTCCAGATGGAGTGGTCTCGCGCCTGTTGATATCCTCCTCCAGACTTAGACTTGCTACCATTCTCCCCATACTCCTTGCGGAGTCAAGCATCTTGGCATATCCATCTGCATCAATGTTCACCATACTCTGCTCGGCTTCAGCACGCACCAGTGCAAGTTCCAGTGGGTCTTCGGTAAGAATCTCCTCGATCATTCCTTCTTGTGGTTGGAGAGGATCAACCCCTTCATTGACCTCAAAGGTTTGTCCATCCAACATCGGCTTCTTTAGCAACTCATCCATTTCGAATTGCATAACTATGTCCCCAAGATTCAGATCAATCTTCCCTGTCGCACATCAATGATAGCTCCGACAGTACATAAGAATGGTCTTCCCAAGATGAGGGGGTCCTTAGACTCTTCTTCCAATTCCAGAACAACGAAGTCTGCTGGAACAGTGGTGTTCCCTACTTTCACTTGGGATCCTCTAGAATACCAACAGGAGATTTGACTGATCTGTCTGCGAAAAACCAAGGACATCTTAGTTGGTTTGAAGTGCGTGTATCCGAGTCGTAAAGCGACAGAGTAGGGCATTAGATTCACGCTAGACCCAAGATCCACCAAGGAGCAGGCGAAAACTGTCTTCCCAATCTGGATAGAGAGGACAAATTTGCCGGGATCTCCTCGTTTTTTTATTTGCCTGTTCTGAAGCACTGCGCTGCATTCCTTGGAAACTGTCATGAACTCGCTCTCGTCTGATATTTTCCCTGAGATCAACCCCTTCATAAAGCTACGCATGGAGGGCATCATCTGAATCGCATCCATCAAGGGAAGTCGGACGGTTAGATCTTCCAGCATCTTCCTGCATTTTATTTCCTCCTTGTCCTTACGAGTGACCTTCGCTGGAACAGGGTAAGGGACTTTTGGAATGTATTCGCGAGGAGGAGAACAGCCTCTGGAATCGGGCGCACTGCTTCAGCCGGTTGTTCTGAGCGTGGCGAGGCTGTTTCAACTACCGGCTCTGTATTCCCCTCATCTGCTTGGTCGGCTAGCGGTTGCTCTGACTCTTTCTGCTTGCCTTTCTCAGCCGCGGTGAACCTTCTCCTTTCTGGCTCGGAAAGTTGCTTCCCGCTTCTTAGCTGAACCGCATTGCACTCCTTGGGGTTTTTGTCTGTTTTACCAGGTAGAGTACCTTGCTGTCTCTTGACACTCTCGGCAGTCTGAGCTATCTGAATGTCCATTTGTCTCATATGGCTTGCGACATTATCATATTTGGTGCTCAGGTCTCCGAACATATGGTTCATCCTAGTATTGATCTCAGTGGTGACCTGGTTCAGCGCTTTCCCTTGGAGCTGTTGTCCTTGGAGGAGTTGCTGCAGCATGGTTTTAGTTTCATCTTGCGGAACAGCGACAGGGGTGGAGGTAGGTAGCGACTTGAGTGTTCTGGTGGTTCTGTATTTGAGGCTGATTGCTCTGCGGTTGGCTTAGAACATATGTTCGGGGCTGATAGTTCTTCTGATATCCCGAATACTGGCCCTGGTTGTTCTGCGCCGGATCAACTTGTTTGTCCTGCTTAGGCCAGAAGAGTTGTGGATTGTTCCTTACGTTAGGGTTTGGGTGATAATTCTTCAGCTGCCACCCTTGTCCATTTACGTAACTCACTTCCTGCTGATCGTCTCCTGCCTGCTCAGCTTCAAACGCCTTATCCCCGCATTTTTCTCAGGAGTTGCTTCTTCCATTATGAAAACCTGGCTCTGGTTTCCCTTCAGCAGTTGGTCCATCTTCGCCGCTATATCGTCTATGCTGTTCACACTTTTTTAGAGCGATCATGCTCTTGTTCTTGTTGAGTGAACTAGAAGCCATGTTCTCAATCAGCGCGAATGCACCAGGAGTGGTCTGAGTCATGAAATCTCCGTTACTAGAGGAATCAAGGGTGTTCCGGTACTCATAGCTCACTCCATCGTAGAACACCTCCAATATGTAATCGTCATCAAACCCGTGGTGTGGACATTCCCTCTGGTACTCTTTATACCTCTCCCAAGCTTTATAAAAGGGTTCATCAGATTTCTGCTTGAAGTTGGAGATTCTATGCCTTAGAGCCGCGGTTTTGGATTTTGTGTAGAAGTGGCTCAGGAATGCTGATCGAACCTGGTCCCATGAGGTTAGAGAACCGGTTGGGAGAGATTGCAGCCAACGTGCGGCTTTCCCTTCGAGAGAAAATGGGAACAGCGTGCACTTGACGTAATCCGGTGGCACTCCATTTGAGCGAGAGAAATTGCAGATCCTCTCAAAGGCCTCTATGTGGTCCATTGGTATGTCTGAAGTGAGGCCACTGAATGTGCTCTTCTGTACCAGACCAATCAGAGCAGGTTTGATCTCATAATCCTGTCGAGTACAGGGTGGAGGGTTGATGGGAGAGCGGTTAGTAGCAAAATTCCTCGGAAGGTTTCGCTCCCCAATAAGAGCACCACGCTCCTCTCGCGCAGCGTTCTCGGCTGCTTGCTCTTGTGCAGCTTGTTGCTGATTCTGGATGGTTTGCTGCATCTGCTGTTGCTGATTCTGCATTTGTTGTTGAATGAGTGCCAATGCAGCAGTGAGGTCATCCATATTGCCATGATCACCCATGTTGGTGTCGGTTATTCTTGGCTGTTGACGGTTCTGTCTTTCTAATCTTGCGAGTTCTTCGTTAGTCAGCTGATGTAGTGGTCCTTGTGCGTTGCTCCGAGTATGTCTACTGGTCATGCACTTGGATCATCTGTTCCAACAAAGAAGTAAAGCAAGTTAGATATCTCAGGCTAAATATTAAACCGAAAAATAAAGGTAAAAGCTTAGTCCCCGTCGCAACGGCGCCAAAACTTGATACACTAAAAATGAATCCTTGCTACTGTCAAGTTAACAGTGGTAATTATAGTATTTGAGATTCAATCCAGAGGACCAGTTTACTCTTTACTCTTATGAGTTCAATGTCAAGCTGAGAAACAAGTGGGTTTTGAAAATTAATTGCGACAAAAGTAACAAGAATGCCTAGGTAGTTTGAATTCAATTTAAATGAAGCTGGCTTAGGGTCAATAATCGGATGTTACTTGCAGAACTGAACAACTATTCAAGTGCGATGAAATGCGATCTAGAACTCAGATCACTCAGCTGGAACAACTCACTATCGTGATCTTGATCCCTATGCGAGTCGGTCTTGAATCCTAAGCTCTCGCTTGGAACAAGACGCGAAAGCAAGCTTTAGATGCGAGATCTGATTAGTTCACTTAATACCCTAATATCTACTCTCGCTGATTAGGGATACTAAGCTCATTCAATATATGTCGACTTATCTCCTAACGGTTAGCTAGAGGATTAAATCATAGATCCGACATTAAGTGATCAGTTCAATGCAGGCAGTAAGATCAATATGAATGAAGATAGTTGAGATCACTTATTTGTGTTCAGTTCATGCGGCTAACACCCTACAACCCTAAGCAAGCTTTGCCTACTACTCAATCATTAAGCAGGATGACACAAACAAGATTTCTGAATAATACTGCATATAAAATAAGTAAAAAGACAAAGGGTTCAGGGAAATCTTCTCGTGAGAATGAGAGATGGAGCCTTCTCCCTTACAAGTTGCGTAGAATCCAAAAAGCAATTTAGGTTTCCTTGTAAAAACTAGTGTAATCTTAAGAAAACGATAGCCTCCCCTTCTTATAGGGGGGCGCTGGTGATAGGGGAATAAGAGAAAGAGAAAGTCGAAAACTAGGGCAAACTCCAGAATAGGAAGTTTCCTTAACGATCGGGAACAGTCTAATGCTTGATCTCTTCTGGAGCAACCCTTGGGTTGTTCTAAATGACTGTTCCATGTTGAATCCTTCAAAACAGCATCTGACTTCCTGAAACTCTCTCCTTTACTCTTTCACCTGTTCCCAACCTGGAATGATGTAAATTAAACACGAATTAGGACTGAAAATGAGCTCAAAGTGCACATGTATTGGTATTAAAAACACCACATATCAATTGACCCCATTTAAAAAATTAATTTGACCCCACAAAAATAATTATAAAACATTAAAGACAAAATTTAATTACAACTAATATATTTTATTTTTAAAACTTTGGATTTATATTAGTTTTAATTTTATTTTTTTATAATTACAAAAATTTAGTAAATCACTAAACATATTTTGTGATTTTAAACATTGTTAATGTTAGTTTAATATAGAAACATTAAAAATAAACAAACTTAAAAAAAAGTTTTAAGCTATGAGTGAGTATCGAATATATTTGTAGTTTTTTGGAGTATTACATTTGTAGTTTTTTGGTCGTTTATATATTATGCTTTTGAATTTTTTCTGATCCTTCTGGCTCCACCACTGAACTCACTTACAGCTAAGTTTTTATAGTCCCAATCCAACCATCGAGCATCCTATGAAGAGAATGAAAAACTCGTTTATTTCAGATTAGACGTTGTAAGGGATGCAATGTCGGATGATTCATTATTCCATTATGAAGTGTAATAATAGAGTAGGGTTGAAATATTTTTACTCTATTTTAGAGGAAAAATGGAGTTTTACTTTAAGATGCTTAAGAGAATTTAAAAGAGGTTTTGAACTTGCTCGAGTCTCATAAAACTACAATTAATCCAATGTCGACACATTGTAAGTGAACCTATTTGAATAAGTAGAGGACTTAACAAAACTGATAGTTTGGCCGAGTGGTCTAAGGCGCCAGATTTAGGCTCTGGTCCGAAAGGGCGTGGGTTCACATCCCACAGCTGTCAACATATTTTTTTTTAATATTTCAAATCATGAAAACGACGCCGTTACCTAGGTATCAACAAGCGAGTGATTCATCTGCTTCGACACATTGGGCTGGCCCAGTAGTTAAGATTTGGCCCAATACTTATTTGGAAAGGGCTTATCGAGCTCACTCAGAGAAGTCATAAACCCTAATATAAATTCGATATCTGATTACTCTCCCTCTTGCCAAATCTCTGCATCGGCGGCGCAACTACAGGAAGAAAGACGATCTTTCACATCCGATTCTTGCCCTAAAACATGGTAAGCTTCGTCTCTCAGATTTGACCAGAAAGAGTTTCGTTTCGTGTTAATTGGAAGTTATGATCTTTGATGAATGACTATAGTGCTGTGATTCTATGTATAGTAATAAAGTTTAGCGTTGTGTAGTCGAGGAGAAAGACGAGAGAGCCAAAGGAAGAGACAGTGACACTTGGACCAGCTGTTCGTGATGGAGAGCAAGTCTTCGGTGTTGTCCACATCTTCGCTTCCTTCAACGACACTTTCATTATAGTTCTCTCTCACTAGTTTGTCCATTTTCATGTGTATAGGAAGCTTACATTGTATCTGATTTACTTTTTTTTTTGTTTGCAGCACGTTACTGATTTGTCTGGACGTGAAACTCTTGTCCGTATCACTGGTAAGCATCGGTTTGATTTATAATGATGTTACTTAAGTCTCTTAGAGTACCACTCTTTGTGTGAATACGATTAATAGGTGTAATGTTTTGTTTGGCTGGGTTAGGTGGAATGAAGGTGAAAGCTGACAGGGATGAGTCCTCACCGTATGCAGCTATGCTTGCTGCTCAAGATGTTGCTCAGCGTTGCAAGGAGCTTGGAATCACCGCTATGCACGTGAAGCTCCGTGCCACTGGTGGAAACAAGACCAAGACACCTGGTCCTGGTGCTCAATCCGCTCTTAGAGCTCTTGCCCGTTCTGGCATGAAAATTGGCCGCATTGGTAAGTTGCATAACCTATACTCAACTAAGAATTGGTTTTTATGTGTCTTGGGCATTTCTAACATTGTGGTTCTTGTTGTTGTTGTTGCAGAGGATGTTACTCCGATCCCAACGGACAGTACCCGCCGAAAGGGTGGTAGAAGAGGAAGGAGGCTCTGAGTTTTTGGCTTTTTCTTTGCTCTTTATTTCATTTCGTTAGAAGAATGTTTTCTTGAGTTTTCTGAAAGAGTTTCGAAGTTGAATGCTTTTGTTAATTGTGGAACAACATTTTTCTGCTATGATTAGTCGCATTCGCGAATGACTTCAATTGTTATTTTAAAATGCCATAATTTTCATCTCTGAATTAGTGAGACAAAATATCGGTTCAATACCAGCCATTTGCATGTACTCTTCAATTTCTGTTAGTGTTTCAATGGTGAGCTCATGATTGGTACAAAGACATGAATAAATTGTCAGTTGAGTTATTTGGACTTGTAGTTGTCATGTGCAAGTACCCAATATGTTCTATGCGGACAAACCAAGACCTATGGTTTCATGTCTTCTTCACCAAAAAGTTCTCAAAGCATCCAACGCTATCTTTGAGGGGAGCATACAGTACGACTAGTAACATATGGAGATAAATTTGTAAGAAAGCAATACTACTTAAGGCTCTATTCTAATGACACAAAGTATGCGCCATTGAGTTAACAACTTCTTGTAAAAATGAAAAAAAAAATTGAAAGCTAGTAGATATCTATCTACAAATTTGTTACATAACAAAGATGGTTAAGGTCATGCTAATCGAGTCGCTAAAGCAACATTCACCCAACTTCTTGTCCATAAGTTAATGGGCTTTAGTATCAAAGGCCCATCTAAATGATCAACATTAAAACCCTAGAAATGAAGGACAAACTATAAACATTACTCTTCAAAGCAAACTCTGTTTTTTAGAGGCTCTTGCGGCGGAGAAGATGCAGATTTTCGTGAAAACGCTAACGGGCAAGACCATCACCCTCGAGGTGGAGAGCAGCGACACCATCGACAATGTCAAGGCCAAGATCCAGGACAAAGAAGGTACCTTCACTCTCTCTCGTCTTTTTTTTTTTGAAAATGATGATCTCTTATTGATCCGGTTTGCTCTGTTTTCAGGAATCCCTCCGGATCAGCAGAGGTTGATATTCGCCGGAAAACAGCTTGAAGATGGTCGTACCTTGGCTGACTACAACATCCAGAAAGGTTTTTTTTTAAAATACACTTCTTTTAGTGTTGATTACTTTTACATATGATTGTATGTTAATTCAGTGCTCTGTTATTTTGGGTTGTAAACAGAATCGACTCTGCATCTTGTCCTGAGGCTAAGGGGAGGTATCATTGAGCCGTCTTTGATGGCTTTGGCTCGTAAGTACAATCAAGACAAGATGATCTGCCGCAAGTAAGCTCATCACTCCTACCTCTTTCTTTGTTTCGATGAGTTTAGTTTAGTATTGGAGTAATGGGTTGAGTGATGTTGTGTTGATCATTTTTTGTGAACCCATGATCTTAGCTCTTTTGTATCTTAATAAGCGTTAACACCTCTGTTCTTGTGGATAAAGTGGTTTCTTTTATGTGATTTTGTGTGAGTTTATTATATCTTTGTTTTTAGGTGTTACGCTCGTCTGCACCCAAGGGCTGTGAACTGCAGGAAGAAGAAGTGTGGCCACAGCAACCAGGTTTTTGCTTCCGTCTCTTTTTGATTCTTTGCTTTACTATTTTTAGTTGTGTTTTTGTGATGAGGTATTGATTTCTGATTCTGTTTTTTTTTGGCAGTTGAGGCCCAAGAAGAAGATCAAGTGATTTGTTTTTTTTCACCGGAGGCTCGTTTATCTATGTTATGTTTTGTGTGTTTCATCTCTTTTGTTTTGACACAAACACGTTTATGTGGATTTTTCACTAGTAATTCTGATTTTCTTTGGCATTTTATATAAAATTCGAAACTGTGTCACAAACTTGTTTTAGTGGATTTTAATCCTAGTGGATCAAAGTCATGCCTTAATTTTCTTAGAGGTTAACGTTTTTGAAACCATAGCAAAACATACAGCACTAGTAATTTACGGCTTAGACCATCTCCAATGGTTCACTCTATTTTTTACTCTAAAATAGAGTGACTCTATAATAGAGTTGTGATATATTCCAATGGTACTCTATTTTAGAGTGAAAAATAGAGTGATGAACAAACAAAAAATAACTTACTCTATATATAGAGTAAACCCATTTTTTACTCTATTATAGAGTGAAAAATAGAGTACCATTGGAGCATTTTTACTCTAAACTCTATTTTAGAGTGAAAAATAGAGTGGGGTTGGAGATGCCCTTACGTGTCATTGCCATCATTTATTTTAACTGTGGTCATTTGAGATTGTACAACAAAACACTCGATCAATGGACTTGTTAACATGTCATTGTTGAAAACTGAACAAAAATATTACAAGTCTTGGCTACACTCTCCCGAAAAATCTAATTATTAGAGATTTTAGGAGTTTTAGCTTTGATTTTAATTTATTTTTTCACTTTTCAAGTTCCTGTTTTGTATTTTAATGATTGGCTTAAGTGTTGGCGGTGTTCATGTTCTTCTTTTACAGTTTCTACTTCAACTCAAATACCATTGCATTTATAAGTTCTTCTAGAGTCTATCTATTACTGTTGCTCAATAAAAGAAAGAGTCTATCTAAATACTGAGTGCCTTGGGGCGCAAGGCTCCAGTTCCTTGCCTTAAAAGCGTCATGGGCCTTTTAAAACACTTTGAAAGATTCTTGTTGGTTTGCATTCTAAAATTATTTTTATTGAGTGATTAGTAGAAAGGTACAAGACGTCCATATATAAAGCATAGACTTCTCTAATCAAATTGCTAAACAGAAAGCTCCAAATTTTCTCTATTTTAACCAACGCTAAAGGATCTATAATTAAGTAGCTCCATTATTCATCTCCAAAGGCCTCTCCATGCTCCAAGCATCAAGACTCTCTACGTTCACAGTTTGTGTTCCATTATTAAACACATACAAATGTGCATTCTCTTTCACTGCTTTTATCGGATACACTCTTGACGTTATCACTGTCTTCCCTAACGCTCCAAAGCTCTCTACTACCGAATGGTCAATCTGTAAATTCATAATTCAATTTTATGTTACATTACATTTACATAAACAAACTAAAAATATATGAAAAATGAATATCGTTATACATACCAAACTCCTTAGAGAGATCCTTCCATCAGCTAGATCAACATCCACAAAACCAGCAAATGGTGGCTTATACATCCTATCTTGTTTGAGTGGACCCCTGTCTTGCTTTAAGGACGAACTATAACGATATGTTACATTGATGTTAAAATCTTTAAATGAAAGAATATTATATATATATATATGTTAAGGATATAGATGGTTGTGGAAACGTACGGTCTAGCATCGGAGCACATGAGAACCTTCGGCTTATTTGTGGAAGTGTCTTTGAAGACTCTAAAGAAGACAGGAGTGTACTCTTCTAAATCAGGAGTGGCGAATGTGATCAGACCAAAAGGTCCTACACCACCTGTCACGTTCGAGCCTTTCACTCTACACAAATCTAACGGTTTGTATGTGTAGCTCCGGTCGAATGGCTCAGCTTTCTCTAGACTTCCAACGTTGAATGTCACCTCCACGTCGGCCTGAGCAGGAGTGATTCCTTTTACTTCTAAGCGTTGACCCATCTTGATGTCTTTGTTGTTCATTCGGACATAACTACTTCTTAATGACTCTATTTCTTCAATAGGCCAAAACACTAATTGCTTCTTGTTTGTTGAGTCAAGAAGCACCGTTCTTGGAATTACCTATAATTATTCAAAAATTGTTTAAAAGAAATTGAAAATTAATTAAATTATTAGTTTAGTTAAGATATATAACCTGAAGACCAGCCCAGCCCTTGGATATATCATCTTCAACGGTGTCAGATTCATTAGCCCAACCCCACAAGATTCTTCTGTTCTTTTTGTAGTCAAAGAATGTCTTGGAGGCATAGAAGTTACCGTAATCAAATCTTAAACCGTCCCAGCCATCTGGCGATTCACCGTTTGGTACATAACGGTCCTTGTTAGGATAGTATTTGCCAAGCGTGTAATACTCGTACCGTGTCATGTCCAAGCTAACTTTCAACACGTGCTTAGCGTTTGGACCGGCGTAATCTAAGTCCAAACCGTTCTCAAAATCGGTTGTGGAAACCGGGAAGAAGTCAGGACATTCCCACATACCGGTGGATTCTTTGGAGTGGATAGGGTGCTTAGCTTTGACCCAATGCTTAAAATCTTTGCTTCTGTAGATATATCCGATTCCTCTATGCTTTCTTCTTGACCCCACGACGGTTCTCCAATGTCCATCTTTGGAGAACCAGGCCGTGGTTGGGTCACGAAAGTCTGAACCATTCATGGTATAATCTGGCACTGCAATCGGATTATCATCTGGTTTAATCCATTTTCTTAGGTATGGGTCCGAGGGATCCTTCGGTATTGCGTAGTTTTGGATTTGAGTTTCGTTTTGGTTAATGCCGGTATAGAGGATAACCGGTCCTTTTCCCGGTACGAGTGTTATTGAACCGGACCATGTACCTTTGATGTCGAACCATTTGGAGGGATAGATGGCATGTTCAAGAGCCTCCCAATTCACCAAGTCTTTTGAAACCGAATGCGCCCACACAATATTACCCCAAACTGCACCTTTGGTGTTATATTGGTAGAAGAGATGGTAGAAACCTTTGTAGTACAATGGACCTGCGTTCCAGAAACACCTAGATTAAGATTATTTTACATATAATAACAATGTACTACAATTATCATAAGAATATATAGAATTATACAAGTACTTATCTGATAAACTCACCATTTGGATCTATTGGGATGGTCGAGAATGCCACATGGAAACACACACGAAAACAAAGGTTAGTCAAGTCATCAAAATTTAGATTTTTAAAGAAACTAGATAAGATAAGAGGATATACGATACAATAGAATCACATGAAAGTCTTTGGTAGAACACAACTTGTAGATGAAATTAAGAAAATGTGAATAAAGGAGGATAAAGTGCAACAAAATATATATTATACGAAGTGCCGTATCTTGGTAGTTATAGTTACTTATTACTAGATAATGGTTATCTTCACGCAGAGACAGAATTTCCCTTTTGGCAAAAAGATATATTTACAGAAACACATGGCCACACAATCACAGATAACTATAAAGCATACATTTTATACAAAAATAAGCATGGCTGCGTTCTCACGTGATATATGATATGTTTCTTTTGGTGCATATGAATTTTCTAAAGCTAATTAAGACTTTAATACTAACACATTTTTTTTCCGTTAGAAATTACATAAATAAATAAGTTTAGATTTATACCCCATAACCCTTTTCTCAAAACACACACTGACACACACACGCATATATATATATCAATACATGGATTGTTAGGGAATATAATAACGGAGGGAAGTTTCCTTCCTAAAGAATACGGGAACTTTTGTTTCTTTCAGATAAAAAAAATGGTTTCGTTCATTGAAACACCGGTTTTAGTATAACATGCAAATATTGGATTTGAAAGAAAATGAAGAGTTTTTAATCTGGCTATGCAAATAACGTCGTAGTGGAATTAGCCCTAATACCAGAACAAGAAAAAAAAACAAAAAAAAAAAACCTAAAAACTAAGCATCAAAGCAAAATTCGTTATAAACATACATCTAAGGAAACAAATGCTTTCATAAATTATATATGAAGAGGGACAGATCATCGATGTACCGTTAATCCAATTTCATAAATTATATATGAAGAGGGACAGATCATCAATGTACCGTTAATCCAATGCTTTGGAGGTTGAAAGTGAAAAGCGGATCTGTGAAGATGATTCACTGACTCAACTGACTGAGACTGCAATTTTTCATAAACTTGATGAAAAGCCTCAATTCCTTTGATATTATTGCCTAAATTGATTAGTACAAGCAATAACATCACAGAAATAATACTTGAGACACCCATTTGATCCAAAAACTCAGGATTTAAGTGATGTTTGATAGTTTTGTGTGTAGAAGTTGAGTATCCAGAAATGGATAACTGAAAATATAGTTGTTGTGGTGTTTATATAGGCTAAGGATGAGGAGGAAGATAACTTTTGGGATAATGTTAGTTTAGTGAATTTTTACTATAAACTATAATTAGAAAGATATACATCAGGTTGATTTTAAGTTTTAACTTTTCTTATCCAAATTGAAGTTGAATTTATTTGGTCGACAGCTTTACTCCTTCTTTCTAGGAGATCTCTTAGGTGTAGTTATCCAAAGTTTGATAAATATATTAGTTCACCAATATTATTGGATTATATTTCCATGATTTATGTGACGACCCGTTGCTCACGTGAATTGATATATTTTACTATAACTTCTACAATAATGAAGTTAATTATGGCAGCATGTCGATCTGCTCTTGTTTACTTGAACAAGTGAACATATTTTGTATCAAGCTTGCATTTCAAACTCTTATTTATATAAAAAAGGGTATGATATATTATAGATAGATTAAATATTCCAGCCTTGATATAATATGTAAATAGAATTTGCTGTCATAATAGAATTTGTTTCTTGGGTACAATTATATATATATATATATTCCAGCCTTGATATATATATATATATATATGTATATTATATATATCATAAGATGCTAATATGTTAATCTTTGGGAGGAAGAAAGTTGAACCGCAATTTTAGTTTTAAAAAAAGGTTGAACCAGAATAATTCTATCATGTTTTGATCTGAAGAGATTAGAAGTTTAAGGACTGAAACTTTTTAATTATAAAATAGATATACTAATAACTATAGATGAACATTATAATAATTTAACGTAAATGAAATGAAGGTTACAATAGTTGATTAAACAAAAAAAACTTGAAACACAAGGTATCCGTATGATAACTATAGATGAACATTATCAATATCTTTGAAAGTTGACATGTTGACATGCAAAAAAAAAAAACTAAAGTTGACATGCATGTATCCGTAGATCGATCTAAATCAAGAACCAGTTTAAACCAGACTCACACAGAGACAACACTAGAGTCTAGAGACATAACGAGCCTAATGACCAGTTATATTTTAGCAAGTTGTCTTAACTAGAGCAGGCCATCACATCATAACTCCAAAAGTGAGCAAAGATTCTTCGCACAGTTTCAAGTTAACATCTTTAGCATTGAACTTACTTGCACAACTTTTAGGCTACTTGTCATGATGCCGTTGCTGAAATTGTGAAACAGAACAGCTTGCATCTTTTGTGTATACAAACCTGCATGAGTTATCACCCAGTCTCCGGTTGGCTCTATATGAGGCTAATGCCTAACACAACATCTTTAACTAATTGTTACCATATATTTGATTGAAGAAACATGAATGAAAAATATGTATATAACTCGACTTAATTTGATGTTTTCACTTTCTAAAGTGAATGGTCAAATGTACCAAAAGCTTGATATTGAAGCCAGATATGCCATTACCAGTATCATAATAACACTCTGTACAATGGTGGCTTTGGTTGGGACATCCGGTTCACTCCTACAACGGAGTTGTCCCTGTGGGCTCACACTCCTGCGGTTCACCAAATAAGAATAGCATTCTTTGAGAGGGAAGAGAGTCATGAGTTGTGAGGGTCAACTTACCATGTATCTTTGTTGAAAAGTTTCATTAGATTTTTCATGATCATGTTGAAAACATCTCCTGTGTTTTCTCCATCATCGTGTGGAACTTCTGCGATTTATGAAAACAATTTTTGTATACGTCCAAGGCCAAAATATGCATAAGCTAACTCTATGTTATATCTCAGAGCATTAACCTGTCTCAGTTCCCTTGCAAAGAGAGCCATTTCTCCCTGGTGAGAAGTAAGAGCATTATGAAGTTCATCAAATAACGACGATGTTGTCTCATCCCCTGAAGCAAGAAACTGAAATCCACAAGACAAAGGCTTACCTCATCAATGGAACATGCACTTGAAGTCGTCAATGCTGAGACCTCCTCAAGACAAGCATTCGAGTTTGCCTTGTGCAAGCGGACTATATTCTGCACTGCCTCCAAGTGAAAACTATATAAATCCCTTGACGCTTGAACCTTCTTTTTCATTTCGAGAACGGCCTGGACAAATAAATTTTCAGATAGTGTTACAAAGCTAGACAACTATTAGAACATTAACCATTTTCAGCAGACAAGAACAAAACAGCTGGTACCTTATTGTGTGCCTCTAAACGAGATTGGGACAGTTTATTAATACCCTGAAGGTGTGCATTTTGCTGGGACAGACATGAAGCAACCATATTGAATAGACTCGAGATTTGTTCAGAGAGCTCTGCTTGATAATTGTCTACCACTTTTCTGTTATCCGCACTGAGCTAGTCCTCTCTTCCTGCACAGCATTAAACAGAACATATAGGTAACAATTCTTATGATATTGCTAATGAAAAGGCAGCCAAATTAGTAAATACACAGACCAATTTTTTTGGTGTAGTGAAGCATTGTCTTTAGTAGCTTTCTCTAAGTTGGATTTTAAAATGCAAGCTTGTTGAACAAGTATATTTTCTGGCAAAATGCGGAAGCATGTTAGAGACTAATTTTGCAAGCACTTAACTAGAGTAAAAATTTAGAGAAGTACCAGATTTTTTTCTGCTCTGAAATGATGAAATCTTTCTCCTTCATGGCATATTGAGATTTCTCCAATTCCTCGTTTGTTTGTGGAAGCAAGCATTTTGCTCGTTTGGCTCAAGTTTTTCTCTGTATAGCATGATAAAAGTATCAGAGCATGTTGATTTAGGCATAAAGCACAAAGGGACATCAAAAGGAATGAACCAATACCTCAGTGCTATCAAGCCTGCTAGTCAGATCAGAGTACTCCCGCTCTTGACCGGTGTACAAATAATCAAAAGCCATTTCTGACATTGAGGAAGAAGAACCCAACATTTTGCTAATTTTCTATCTGACCACCCATCTGTTCAATCTGTTCAGCCATTGGCCATTTCCTACATAAGGAGCAAGCAACGGATTCCATGAAGTTACCATGTTATTATATGTCAAATGAACACTGTGTTCCTTTAACTTAAGAAAAATCTGAATTGTTCTCAGAAACTCAATACCTTTCTTTTACTCTCCTCCTCTTGATAATATCTCTCTTTTGGCATATAAACACCATTTTTTTCTCACGGGAAGCATAAACCTGTACAAAACAAGCAAAAATGAAAGTATATGAGTAATACTGTAGTAGACAAGCAGAGGAGTCAGAGCAGAAGACTCTCTAGCGAGTATTTCTAATTAGCTGAGTGAAAGCACTCCATCAGTCACCCCTCCAATTATTCTATCTATGGCTACAGTGAGAACGCCTCTTACCCGCCTATGATCGGACCTTAATCTAATATGGACCAAAAGACAAAAAAAAAATCTCTTACTACCTATTTTAATCTATATGAACTGATTCAGGTGAATTTATTCTTATACCCTTAATGAATTTTTGTCTTTTACTTCTTCAACCAACCAATCTAAAAACACTTGGGTCCACTCATTCTTTTTCCTCATCAACAGTGGTTTCTTTTTTTTGTAAACTATCAACCATGGTTTATTCCTCTCATCTTCTAATCATTTTCTTTGACTCTCTCCATTGATGTGTTCTGTTTCTTCATTAACGTTGATATTCGACCATTGGCTATAGTAACGTAGTTACTTCTCCGGTGGCATGAGATGCACGTCCGGTGGTGCATGTTGATGGTTGGCAGTAACAGCTCCGGTTCGTGTACTTCTTTCCTCCACTTTAAAACTGCTCGACTTCATTGTATATCATATCAAAAACGAGAGCATTAATGATGGCTTCAGATGGCACGGCTCCTCCAAGGCTCCAAGCCTCCAACGGTCAACATCAAAACTTCTCTTCATTGTATACCATTAGCAAGGGCATCAATGATGGCTTCCGATGGCACGACTCCTCCTACGGTGATGTATGACAACTCCAGTCCGGTTTGATGGCATGGCTTTCCGGTAGTGAAGAACAGTAAGATGCGGCAGCTCTGAGTCGTCTCTTCCTCCATGCACTAACATATTATAATTATGCAAGACGAAGAAAAAGAAAAGAGGAACGAAAGAAAAGAAGAATGAGTTCAAGAGGAAAGAGAGGAAGGAAGACAAGTACAACAACAAAACCATCTAATCACCTTTGACAAAAGTGGTGCGGCTAGGTTAGCATAGTGGGAGAAATGCATACATTCTATATATAAATGTTGCATGGTTTGACCAAAAAAAGAAGTGGATTTTAGTTAATTGTAGTTAAATAAATTGGTACAACTCAAAAACAGTGAGAACGCCTCTTACCCGCCTCTGATCCTGACAAGTCAACCAAGTTCAGCTTGCCACACTTGATTAATGCATTTAAAATGTAAAATATGTTATTTTTTAAAATGATTTTTTTTTGTAAAATTGAATCCTTTAGTATATAGTCAAAATTATTGTTGATACTCGCTGCACAAAATTTAATGTTACATAATTTTTGTTTTCATCCATGATTTTTTTCATAATTCACCATGATATTTATAATGTTTGTGGACATTCATGGAACAATATTTAATGTTACATATATATTCATTTAATCGTGCAGAAGATAATTGTCTAAGAAATCTTATTTGTTTGCACAAATATCAGTAAGGTCTTTAAATTCAGAAAATATAGGATATCTAAATGAATGCTTAAGATAATGGGTTGAAACATTAAACTGTTCAAAATTGATAATTTTAATATATAAGATTTCCGCTTAGAATTTATTTTGTAATTTCAAAAACGATTCTAAATTTTAATATACATACCTTAGAAGAGGTTTAGGAAATTTGTTTTTTTTTTGTAATAGAAATGTATGTATGATATTTGAATTTAGAAAACATAAAATACTTAAATTAACACCTAAGGCAATTGTGTTTTGTTAACTTTTAGATTTGAACCATCGAAGACGACGCTCGACTCCAAACAGAAGCATCCAAATTTGGTTTGCACGTGCAGTGGGCCACTATGGCTTCAGTCATGAAACGTCCTCTCCTCTCGAGTCATGTCGCAATCGTTACCTTTCTCCTGTTAACATTAAATTCTAATGTTAGACATATAGTATATACCTTAGAAGAGGTTTAGGAAATTTGATTTTTTTGTAATAGAAATGTATGTATGATATTTAAATTTAGAAAACATAAAATACTTAAATTAACACCTAAGGCAATGGGAGAAATATTTGTTAAACCTTTTAATGGTTCAGATTTTGTTCAAATTTTACGAATAGAAAACTAAACCCGAATACTTTTTTAAAACATATAATTTTGAAAATATCACATATAATCAGAAGAAATCTATTTAATATTTTGAAAGTATTCAGGTTGTGGTTTCTAACAATAAACTTGGATTTTTATTTCAAACTATTCCCAACTTAACTTTGTAGAGATGACCAAATGTATTGGAGTTCTATTGATGATATGCCCAAATAATGCTTGGGGATGGAAATCGCTTAGTGTAAATCTGAGCTCTTGATAAAGAAAAGATAGATTTTTGTTTTGTCCACTACATAGTCGTCTATGAGCACTGATGACAAAGTATTACCTACTAAACTTCTATTTCAAGCTTACTACTATTAATCTAAACACATTATGTTTTTATGTTTATAAATTTTCAAATGTTCATTGAACTATTTTTCTGGGATAAGTTTCTTCATCATAGCATAGGTTTCAGAATTTATTTTAAGCTAATCACTAATAAAAATGGAATGAGAAAAAGTAAATTCTTAAGACTTGAGCATTCTTAAAACCCAACCCAAATCTTCAGCACAGGAAATTCAAAAAGTATAAAATGGTTCTGATCTAATAATACCTTGAAAGATCAGCACTGATTTTTCATACAATTCAAATATTAGTGTTTCAGGAACTAGATGTGTTATGGATATTGGTTACAAGGAGTGATGGACTGGTAATGTTAAAATACACATTTTTTACAAGATGTTTAATTGAAAATAAACAAATAAGACCAATAACTTTTAATTAGACATTTTAGACAAGATGGTTAGACAAATAAGATGTGGCATATCATGTTAACAATTAACTTGCTATTCCAAGAACAATTACCTTGAAGAAAAATGCTTTTTCTCAGTAGTATAAGAAGTATGTAAACGTTAGATGTCAAAAGAAACAAATAATTGCTCTTTCTCAGTAATATAAGAAACAGAATTGTTATTCAAACTTATTATAAAAAGGCACAACCTACCTCCTTTTGTAATTGCTCTCTCTCACTACCTTCTTCTCAGAGTATGATTGGATAATCTTCTACACATTTTCCAATTAGATTAATATATATTTCAACTATTTTCGTCCGAATACAGTTGAGAATAGTGTAAATTATAGTCTGAAAACCAATAACTTTAAAAATTAAAATAAAATCTTCTTGCCGACGATTTAGGGCATGACTGGTTTTCCCGCTACCACCCGCAAACGCAGCTTTTGCGGTTGGTAGCGGTTGTTGGCGTTTTGCAACAATCGCTCAAACTGTTCCAAACCGTTCCAAACCGCTCCAAATCGCTCCGAACCTCATAAATTCAAAAGCTGGTTCCAGCTAGCGTTTGCGGTTGCGGGCGGTTGCGGGAGGATAAAAAAAATTTCTTTTTTTCCAAAACAATATAAATACAAAAATAAAAATATTCAATAAAAAAATTAAATTAGAATTATAAAAATGCTAAAATATATCTATTAAATTTTAATTAATATTATAAAACTTTAAAATAAAAATATTTTCTATATTTAAAAAAAAATAAACTATAACTTTCTAAATATAACTTTTATATTTATTATAATATTATTATTTTTGATATTTTTATAATTGTATAAAATGTAAATATTGTTAATTTATTATTTAACCGCTGTTGCACTTGGTAGTTAACCAGTCATAAGTATCCCGCAAACGCACCAATTTTTAACCGCAGAACCAGTCGTACAAATCTCTTAAAACCGCTAGAAACCGCAACCACCCGCATCCGCAAACTCCCGCAACCGCAACCGCAACCGCTGCGGTTAAACCAGTCAGGCCCTTAATAAACCGAGATTTTTCGGTGTCCGACTCTTTTGCCGGTGTGTGGAGGTCGGTAAGGGTTTGTAAGAATTTCATCTATTTTTCCGTTTTTTTTTCAGTTATCATCTTCTTTGTTCGTTATCACCTCCATCATTGAGTCAAACTCTTACTTTCGGTGGTTATCATGTTAAGGCAGGCGGTGGAGTGGGGCAATAGAGTCAAAGCTTTCTTTTTATCGGCGTCTAGAGAGATATCTCTATCTACCACCGTTCGGAGTTGGCTTTTTGTGGTCTCTTCACCAGAGAGATTTGCTACTCGGGAGAAGCTCTATCAGTTTCGCGAGCTGAGAAAGTTGATGCGTTGGAATTGGCTTGTGCAATCTAAGAACGACGTCAGCGCGTGGATCTTCTATGACGTTCGGTTGATGGTTGCACTTCTTCTTGACATATAGCTCACGGCAATAAAGAGGTGGAAATATTTGGAGGCGGACAGGCAGTTGACGGTATTCTTTGGCTTCACGACGGCACTGATCTACCTCCTATCTTTGCTTCCTTATCCATAGAGATTGGAGATTTCTCAAGTATGGATCTTCGGTAGCCTCCTTTTTCTCCTTTTTCTTTAGAGGTGCCAAAGATCTTTCTCTGTCAGTGGTTGTTCTGATGGATAAGGAAGATTCAGAGTTCATTATTGGTGGACTATTACTCTACTAGTATCTGACAACCACAAATATTGGGTCCGAAGCTACGGGGTATGCGGCTTGGTTGTGTATCCTTCAGAAGTGTAGTTGGATTCTTTTGGGTGAACTTTTTGTCCAAGTTATCTGTTGTAAGTTGTAACCATTATTGATTTCCATTTGGATTGATAAATTAAAAAAAATGGTGTACACTATCTCACTTGTTTTGAGTAGAGTAAACATTTCCTCTCATTTTTTCTTTTCGTTTTTTTTTACTCCTTAATTAAACTGTCAATTTACTAATCACACCCTAATCAAGCTTCAAATTACTAATCACACCTTTAATGTCTACACAAACATCCAAACATGTTTGAACTATAAAAGGTTAAAGCGACCAAACATTCTAAACGAAAAAGAAAAAAAAGTTTAGGAAACCAAAAAATGATTTAAACTATGAGTACGACTGTATTGTACTTTTAGAGTAACTTCTACTCTAAAAATAAATTTACTCCAAATCCCACTTAAAGTTTACCAATTAAGTGGAAATTACATTTCTCAGTTTAGAGCATCTCCAAAAATAAACTCTATTTTGAAGTTTTCAAAACTCCATATTTGAAGTTTAAAAGTGTTTTTGTCCAAAAGTAAAACTTCAAACTCGACTTCAAAACTATTTGTATTTTATAATATGGTCCTTATATATTTCATAACTAATTTGAATTCATCAAACTTTCATAAATAACTAGCACATATATAAACATATTACAACAATATTAATTAATAAAATTTTATATTATATTATATTAAAATATTGCTAAAATACTAACTTTTATTGATGATATTAATACTCATGAATATATTCGATATGAACAAAAAATATTGTATGAAAAAGACATCAACAACAACAACCATCCTCAGTAACACAAAACAAATTGGACAATATTTAGAAATTTTGAAGGTTTCAGATCAAACTTACCTGACTATTAGTGTTGTTGTAATATTTAAATTTGTGTAATAGTTATGTCTTCATGAAATTTTTTAAAAGCTTTTTTTCATTAGTTTCTTTTGTATATTTTTTTTGTTTAAATCTAGATTTAAAATAGTTTAAATCTTATTTTAAAGTTTATTTAATTTATGTGTAAAATTTAAATTTTGCAAACAAAATTTAATATATTTATGATATATAATTTTTTAAGGATTAAAACAATAAACGAGAAAATACTTATGAATTATAAATATGATGGATAATTGTAGGGACCAAAATGCAAATAAAAATATGAAACTTCAAATTTGAAGTTTTGAGTAGTGAAACTTCAAATATAGAGTTTCACTCCTCAAAACTTCAAATTTGAAGTTTTGAAGTTCTTTTTGGAGAGCAAAAAACTTCATATTTGAAGTTATAGAGTGTCTTTTGGAGATGCTCTTAACTCTACTTACTATTTAAATAGAGAAAAACATAGACTTAAGATTACTTCACATTTTGCTAGAGTAAAATGTTTATGTTATTTTCTTTTTCTTATTTTCCACCTGTTTTGTTTCCACTCATTTTCATATCTTTTTTAACTCTACTTTTTAGAGTTAAATCAAATCCTATAGATAATTATGTAAAGAGACGTGGAATAGACTTACGGTGTAAATAAATGGAATATACCATTTAATGTAACATAGTTGTATTGTATTCCCACATTTACTGTTTAGGGCATCTCTATCCCTACTCCATTTTTTTCTCTAAAATGGAGTAAAAGTGAATATGGAGTAAGGAATGTTCCAACCCAACTCCATATCTCACTCCATAATGAAATTTACTCCATAAATGGAGTAGTCTCTTTTTTGTTTGTTCATCACTCCATTATGGAGTAGAAAATAGAGTAAGGTTGAAGCAATTTTACTCCATTTACACTTTTACTCCATTTTGAAGGAAAAAATAGAGTTTTACATTGGAGATACATAAGTGACGTGGATGTGCTCCTTAGCTCCCATTGGGAATAATTTACATGTTAATGGTGTTCACACTTTAAAACGTCGACGTCATCTCCAGTGGCGAGCCACCTTGTTATTAGGAGGGTCAATTGATACATGTAGTTTTTGACAAATTTTGTTTTTATACTCTTACAATTTGCATATGATAGACAAATTTAGTATTTTGTGATTGACCCTCATAATCTAAGTCTAAACATTCTATCTGCACCTGTTCAATAAAATTTTACGTTTGGCCATTTGATTATATGATTATTGATCCTTGTGAAACACAATTCTACTTCCGCCATTGGTCATCTTATTCTTTGGTTACCGATAACTTGTAAACTTGTAATTACGAGAAGTATAACCGGATTGTTTGAAGCATAAATGATATTTTCTTCATTATGTCAAAATCAGTGTTATCCTCTTAATTATGAATTTGGTTATTTGACAAATTAACCCATTGTGTAATCGATATGTCCGAATACAAATTCCAGGAGAAAAAAAAACAATCCACACCACGCAACAAAGGGGTGTTTTTCACTACAACAAATATTATTTTTTATCACAAGAAGTCAAAGAAACTCCTCGACAAAATCACCGAACTCGAAGTTACCATTACAAGACTCGATGGCGTTAATGACGTCTTGAAAAACGGAGAGGCTACAAGGGACGACCAACATAACCTTCTGATCCAAACAGTGGAACTCGTCGTGTGACTTGTCAAGGAGCATCCTGAACAAAGGGTGGTTCAAATAGCTTGTCGGCACCACGCGCCTCACGCGTTCTTCCCCTACGTACACCGCAAACGTTCCCGTAGGCGTCTTAGTCGCCGCGACGTCCGCCTCATTGATCAGGAGAGACTCGTTATGAGTTGACTCGGAGCCGCCTTCTCTTGTGTTGATGCTCTTCATTTTCTTGGCTAAGTTCTTGAAGGAAGCTATTCTTTTTCCCATCATTTTCTTTTTTCTATTTTTTTCAAGTTATTAAGATTGAGAAGATGAAGAAGAATAAGAAGATGGATGGTGATTATATACCAAGGTTAGATGTATGATAATAAAAAACGAGAACCGGAGAGCTTTGACTTTATATATTTTATTTATTTCGATACTTTTTGTCTTTGTTGACTTGGAATAGTGGGGAGCATTTCTTGGCGGAGAGGATAGTTACAAAAATAAAAGTGCATACATCTTCGTCGCAAATCACGGTTACGTGATACATGCAGCACGTCTTTGGAGTTTGTAAATGAATAAATATGGCACCACTTTTACTTTTTACGCACTTAGTAATACTTTTATACTTTAGTACATTACGCAAGCGGTGGTTTATCACGGAGGTTCGTATTAGTACATATGGATATGGTCACTGACAATTAATTTAAAGTGTAAAACGTCATGCTCTATTTAGGATAGGCACCCTATATTCAACGAGATGATTGCTTGTAGTTGTATCACAAAAAGAAAACTCTTAATTAATGATTTTCTGATGACCATATATTTAAGTTTCAAATAAGGAATTGGTGATCATCTAATGCATTATTGGATATAAACATAACTATAAAACGAATATTAATTACATAAATTGAGGGAAATAAAAGTATGGTGACATAAACTCTAGTATTTTCTACGTGATGTTGATATATGTGCATGTGCATCTAACCATGTTCATTTAGTATTCTGTAGTGGGTAAGATGTCAAAGTATTGCCGTACGATAGTGTGTACAAGACTTGTATATTTTGATGATGTTTATTAATATGCGAGTCGAATTCATCTAATAGAATGGTAACATATGTGCAGGGTTTATATAAACATGAGATAATTCAAATGTCAAATGTTAGAGTGGTTGTGTAAAATGAAAATTATTTCGTAATTATCAAATCTCTATTAAAATAGTTTATAGCACATTAGCCAGCTTATAGCATGTGTTTTAAGAACGAGAAATTAGATGATTTGTAGAATTTGTATAGATGTAGAATAATGATTTTCAAGATGGCACTTTAAGCTGGCTAATGTACAACGAGAGCCTATAACGACATCTAGTTGTTAGTTGTTACCATGATCTGTTTATAACCTATTAACATTAGTTGTTAATTATTGTGATCCTGCTTTTTTAATTCATATTCCTGATGACCATTGTGGTCAGCATGAAGAATAAAACAAAAGTGATCAAACTTTATGTCCAATTTTTAAAACGGTTATAAGTTCTATTTTTGTTATTATAACTTCTTATCTTTTAGTTATTGGCCAGTTCATGATTAGATTGAAAATGCTCAGCACCAACCTCCTACACTAGGTTTAGAAATGATAACATAAAGTAGGTACGTGAAAGAAGATTTTAAGAAATATCATTGAATTTGTGTATCTTATACATATCACATATGTAATCAAACTGATTATTCATACTTACATAATATTCATCTTAGAATAATACCATCATCTACTATGATCGCGTATGTAATCAAAGATAATGTCTTTGTACGCATTGTTATCGTTTTGATTGACAAAGAAAGGATAGAGAACCAAGTAGACTTGAATTATAAGAAGAATTACATATTTTCTACGAAAACAACTATATATGGTGACTTCTTTTTTTCCTGTCGATTCGATTTTATATAAACTGATCAATTTGGTGGCTTATAGAGTAATTTTTTGAGAACTGATTTATTTTGGTCTTTTGCATGATTGGTTTGAAAGTTTAAGCATAATTAATATTCATAGAATTCACAATGACAATGCGATTATATATAGTTTGAACACTTTCCCATCTCTAGAGCCACACCCTAAAGGCAATGCTTTAATCGTCTACAATACATAAGCTAATGCAACATTATATTAATAAAAACATTATATTAATTAACCTACTACGATAACTATATATTTTCTCTTTCATTCAACGATAATTCTTCATTTGTAGTGGAAAAACAAATGTAGGAGAGGCAAAAATGGTAACAAAAGGATGGTTTCAAGCGGGAAAGTGTCGAGAAGTGGTGGAAAACTAGAAACAAGTGGAAGAATCATTACTATACTGGACCACCATACTTTATCCATAGTCAAAGGTGTAGAGCTTCTCGAAGTTCTTCTAGTGGCCCTCCCCCATTAAACTCAAGTGATCTACTTAAAGAAATTTGTGGACTGTGGTGTTTTCCTTTACATGAATAGAGTTTGAGATTACATTCCAACATGTAGTAGCTACTTAATTCTGTCACTTTGAGTCTTTGACTTTAATTTATCTCTACTTCCCAATATGTTTGGGTTTGAAATTTTGAATACACATTTATTTTCGCCCCTTTCTTTGACTATATGTTTTTGCCTCTTAGCTAGCTAGATTCTACTCTCTATGTTTGTGTAAAACTTGATCAGAAATGTTTTAATATACAAAGAAGCGAGTACAAGTATATTACCAATCGTCTTTAAAAGTTAAACTAATTTACTTGGCAACAGGACCGTTTTTGCCCCCAAAATTTAAGTACTTAATACCAGTGGTTGCTAGATTATCCACGAGACGGAGACAAGGTTTACATCTTTGAATTATACTTTGATGAATCACTCTCTGAGGTTGTAAAGAGTAATGTTTCTACATAAGTAAAAGATCACAAAAGTTATCAGCATATTATTATTTTTCAGTTATAAAATGGAAGAAGAGAAACGGACATGCAAGTAATATCCAGCAACAATTACTCTTTTGAGATGATATTCCCTTTAATTGAAACACATTGAAATCGAAAAATGTGGTGGGACTTTTAGTGGAGAGTTGAGGCGGGTTCTGCTTGCTTGTGATGCCAAGCCACAACGTCTTTGTAAGGTAGATTTCCCCCAAAAATGTCCAAGGCACTTCCTACTGTCACATCCACACGTCCCTTTCCAGCTTCTTTGATCCTCTCTACATCTTCCATCACCGTCACCCCTCCCGCATACGTTACTGGGATCTGTCAAGGGTCAAAAAATTACATCTGAGATCCAGAATCCAACGCTAAAAAAAGATAGTAACAATTTTGCAATCAAGACTCAAACTTTCTAGCAAGTCCATGGATTAGTAGGAGAGTATATAGTATATTTCGTCATAGTTTTGAGAAATAACCAGTCTATCTCTGTCTAATTCAAGCATGGCCACTACACATTTTGTGGTTATATAACAGTTTAATAAACATTTAAAGCATCACCACAACATTATAGAGCCTAAATGATACTCTGATAAAGAAAAATGTGTGAATGTTACTCACCGGAGAATAGTTGCCAAGCAATGCTACAAGCTCTTCATCAATCCCTAGCCTTTTGGGAGAGAACACGTATTAAGATCAGTACATAATCTAACTTCAACTCAAAACGAATCCACTCTAAGACACTGAAAGCAAAAAGCTTACTTCTTTCCTTCAACGTCAACACCATGCACCAGAAACTCATCTGCAAACCCTCCAAGAAACTCCATTGATTTCTCATCAACCAACACATCGCTGAACTTCTGCCATCTATCAGTAACGATTGCGTATCTTCCATCCTGCGCAGAACAGATATTTTCATGACAAGGCACTTAACAACATGATCCAACTGAAGACAAAAACAGGTCATAGAATCACCTTCTTTCGACAGCTAAGGTCTAGTATCAATCTTTCCTTCCCAACAATCTTCACAAGATCTTTCAGTCTTTCAAGATCAAGCTTCCCATTGTTAAACACATACTGAAAACAATCAACACAAAACATGACTACTACTACTAACCAATGTTCTAAACATTAGTCTAAGCGTTACCTAAATCAAACTATTTTTAGAACACTGCTACTAACAAAAGACAGTATGATAACATATTCAAAAGAGCTATACCGAAGTAACAATGACATGACTTGCTCCCTCCTCTATATAACTCAAGCAATTCTCTGAATTGATTCCACCTCCAACTTGCAAACCGCCTAGAAGTCATCGTCTTGTATTTATCATTACACGACACAATGATTAAACGTGACAGTAAGACCAAAAAACACAACCACAAAAAGGGCATTACTTTACTTACCGGGATAAGCATGTAAGGCTCCTAAAGCAGCAGCTTGGCTTAAAGGGTCAGCTCCAAGCATGATCACGTGCCCTCCCGTGAGCCCATCTTCTTTGTACATCTTCGCATACTCTTCCGCGGACTTGTCGGATTCGAAGTTTGTAACGAGGACTGACCCATCTTCCTCCTTCAAGTCGCTTAGAGTGGATCCAACTATTTGTTTCACTTTCCCCTTCAAAAGACACATGCAGGGAGTAAGGATTCAGCTTTCGAGGAGGGTGAGTTTGAATTCGATCAATACCTTGTGGATGTCGATGCAAGGTCGGAACTGAACGGCGGATATGAGTTGTAGTCTCGAGGGTTTGGAGAAATTGAGATGCTTTTTCGATGGAGAGCTTTGGTTTTTGGGGAAGAGAGAGATTCCACCATTGGAGTACAGTTGAGAGCTCAAAGTTCTCATCTTTGGATGCTTACAGCGATCGGTTCTAATTTTAGTTTTCTAGGGTTTAAAAACCGGTTTAATTCTCGGTTTGGTAATATTAGTTAGAGAGATGGTAAACCGAAGACTGTGATGAATGGGTTATGTGGAGTCATGTGATATGGACAAGGCTTTAAGTTTGTTTTACAAGAGGATAGGAAAGGAAAGAGCAAGGCTCTTAAGTTTGATATGGCTTCTGATCTGTTCAGGGAGATGAAGGAGAAAGTCTGTGAACTCAAATTCGGTTAGCTTCACCAACGAGATTTTTGAGAAACAAAAATAAATTTGGAAAGCAAAAAATAAAATCCGACCTGCCGGAATCGAACCAGCGACCTAAAGATTACAGCAACTACTACAGTCTTCCGCTCTACCAACTGAGCTAAGGTCGGACACTGACGGTAATGCCTATTCTATATTTATAAACTTATAACATTATGTTTGGATCATTCTGGGCCATTTCTCTACGATTAAACGTTATTATTCAGTCTGGGCCCTTGACAGTATACAGAAAAATCAGTTAGTCCACAGAACTACTATTATTTTTTGCTTTGCCTTACCCAAATGAACGAACTTGTTTCGAACTGTATAGCTTTTGGTCACTATCAGTTACCTACACCTTATTTTCTACTTCACATTCCACGTTATATTGCTACACATATAAGCTAATAATTTATACTACTTGACGCTTACCAATCATCCGCAATACATATTAGTACTTTGTAGCAATCAAAAGATCTACACAGAAATTTGAGAAATCCATGAATATCTCTGATCGATTCATACTATCCCATCGTTATGAGGAAGAAAATGATCTGATCAAGCTAAAACTCCTTTAGTTTAAAGCAATTTACATCCCAAAGAGTATGAGTTGAGTAGAAAACCAATAAAAAAAGCAAGAGAGTAACTGCAGTTCTAAAGGTATCTCCATCATCGCTTCATAATTTACTTCAAAAATACGGTAGGAAATGGAGTATGAACAAAAAACATAAAAAAAATTCTTTCATTTATAATTTTTTTTTTTTGTTTATACTTCGTATCTCATTTTATTTTTGTAGTAAATTATGAAATGTACTCTTAAATTATCAACCAAAAAAGATAATAACTTGACCAATGACAATTGATGGTTTACTAGAGTCTTAACTAAATAAATAATAAGTAGCTTATTAACTAGAACTTTTTAGTTTGAATTTAAGAAATTAAAGTTTTTTTTTGATAACTATCTAGGTAAATTGGTTTATTGCATAAACTGTTACATAAATTTTAGTAGGCCCAATGGGTTCTACGGACCCAATAACAATCGATTGCCGTGGCGCGATGTGATTGGCTAAAGACTCCTTCGTCAACCGCCGGGATTATAATTCAACCAGCGAAGAAAAGCCGGTGACTTCCACATTCACCCGGTGGATTTCTCGCCGGAGCTCTCCCCATCACTACCTTCTGAACATGTCTTCCGATGGAGACAACAACATCTCGACGCCGGTAGCGGTGGCCTCCTGCGTCGTTATGGCACTGTTCTACGTCTTGATCCTTTACGCTCCCACCGTCATCCTCCGCCTCCCGTCGCCTTCTTCCTTCTATAACTTCATGATTCGCCGATTCGTCTGCGCAGCTATTTCAACCGTCGCGTCTCTCGCCTTCACAGTCTTTATACTCCCGGTAAGCTTCTCTTACAATGTTAGAGTCAAAAGACTAAAACTTTGAGCTATGCACACTCCTTTGTTTGCTGTAAAGATGTTAAGATTAAATGACTGTGCTATGTTTGGTACTATGCATCACTAGTTATAAGTATCACTGTGAAGTCTCTTCCTTTGTTTGCTGTAGAGATGTTAAGATTAAAAGACTCTGCTATTTGTGGTACTACTATGCATCACTAGTTACAACTTACAAGAATCACTGAAAAGTCTCTTCCTTTGTTTGCTATAAGATAAAAAGCTGGGAGGCTTCTGTTATACTTGGAGTTTTTGGCATAAGGAAAGATCATCTTGTAAGTTCCTTTGCCTCTCTCAGTCCATCTTTGAATTTGGGTGAGTACCATGCAAAGGTGGGTTGTTTGCTTGATACTGTGTTTGTGAATATGGAACCAGTGGCAAGGAGTGGTGTATCCCCTTCTATTAACCTCGCTTGTTTATGCCGGATCTTTGGTCTTGAACTTGTTGTTACTCCTGGAATCATGGAAGGAAAATGGTGAAGCGTGTAGTTTCTTTACTAAAGTGAGAAGCTTTGTCCAAGCAATCCCTGCTTGCATCATGACATGTGCTTCTGATGTTTCCTTTTGGCGAAATTTGGTCGTGGTAATCAACTCTTCTCCATCTCTGTATCGAAACTGCATAAAACCTTGCATAAGTTACTACTAAATCGGACGAATTCTGATATGTTTCAGCTTGTAAATTGCAGGCACCGTTAACTGAGGAGCTGGTTTTCAGGGCCTGTATGGTACCTTTGCTTCTGTGTGCTGGATTTAGGATTTACTACGCTATCTTCCTCTGCCCAATTCTCTTTAGCTTAGGTTTGTTTTCTTTGCGTGCTTCTCTGTGAATGACAATTTTACAGCTCGAGTTGAGATGAAAATTGCTGGATTTTTTGGTTTATTATATGTTTTATGCAGCCCACTTGAATCATTTTAGAGAAATGTACATTAAGCATAACCGCAGCTATATCAAGGCCTCACTGATTGTTGGTACGTTTAACCATAATCATATTAACAATCTTTGTCTCAGGCGTAAACTAATCATCCCTGAGCTTTAACTTGGCCCTTTGATCAGGTCTTCAGCTTGGCTACACAGTCGTTTTTGGTGCATATGCATCGTTTCTCTTCATCAGAACCGGTACATTTACATCTACTACCCGCTTGTAATGTTGTTCTTGATAATGATTTATGTTATATTTTTTAAGGACATCTCGCTGCTCCTTTGTTTGCTCATATATTCTGCAATTACATGGGATTGCCTGTGCTGCTACACCCACGAGGAAAAGGTAATATAAAAAGAACTTTCAATGTTGGTGACAAATGCAAATGCAGACGAATAAAAGCTAAAGATGCTTTCATGGGTTCTTCTCTTCAGGTTTGGTGAGTGCAGCTGCGTTAGCCGGTGTGGTTGGATTCGTCACACTTCTCTTTCCTTTAACAAAGCCTCTCATGTACAACGATAGAACCAACAATTGTCCGTGTTGGCTTGGCTATTGTTTGTGGAATTGATACTCTGCACTCATAGCTCTGATCTTTCTTTTTTTCCAGTTTCCACTAATCATGTCTTATTTGTGTTTTTTAACAGATTGTGGTCCGTTATCAAGTTACTTTTTTACAGAATTGTTTATAAAAATGTTAATGAAATTAAAGGAGAAAATGGCTGTTTAGGTACACGTAATGTACCGTAAATTCTACAAATTCTATATATCTACAGTCCAACGAATTCATGGACTCACGTAATGCCTTGAGTTGATGGTACTTAACAATTCATGGTATATTCTTATATCATTATTATCAATACTTTCCTTATCAATTTATTCATTTTGAATAGTATTTTGTATTCAAAGTAATATGCAGGCCGAGGTTATCAATACTATTCAAAATGAGATCTTAAAATTATCATAGAGTTAATCCAGAAAAAGAAGATTATCATAGATATCTAGTTTATAACAAAATAATACAAACAAAATATTCCACTACAAATTACCTTGATGGCTCGGCATATCTTTGATTTTCTGTTAAAAATGGTAACAGATTCTGAATATATATATTTAAACTAAAAATCAAAATAAAAACAAATATGGATATATTCCAACAATCAACCAATTCCAGATATTCCCAAATCTTAAACAATTATTACATAATTTAAAGCGCCACTTAAATATATATATATACCATTAAGACCTAAGACGGAACATAAAAGAAAGGAGGCAGCTAGAAGCAACCGTGCGTGAGAGAGAAGAAACAAGGTTTTTGAATCTTTTTGTGTTCTTTGGTTTTTACTTTAATTTTGTACGATATGGACAAAATCAGTCGACTGCCGGATGAATTATTGGTGAAGATACTATCGTTTCTTCCAACAAAAGTTGCTGTTTCCACTAGCATCTTGTCTTTCTCTGGATGTGGTTACCTAAACTCGACTACAGTAGTAGAAAGTATTTAGAGTCCGGACGCGCGAAGTTACGGCGTTTTCTTAACAAGAATCTGCCATTACACAGAGCTCCGATTATAGAAAGCTTCCGCCTCGATTTTATTGCTTCACAATTCAAACCCGTGACAATTAGATCATGGCTTCTAACCGCAGTTTCACGCAACCTACGAGAGGTGGAGGTTTCTCATGGTTGTAATAATAAGGTGCTCAACATGTTGCCAAGTAGCTTGTATACTTGTAAATCACTCGTGTCCGTGAAACTCAATGGAAGAAGGCTTCTAGTGGATGTTCCTCGTATGGTTTCTCTCCCTTGTCTGAAAACTTTGCTGCTTCAGGATGTTGAGTACAAGAATGAAGATTCTCTTCAGCGGCTTCTATCTAATTGCCCTGTTCTTGAAGATCTAGTGGTGGAAGGATGCAAAGGTGACAATATGGTAAAGTTCATTGTTATCGTCCCCTCGTTGCAACGTTTAACAGTCAATATACTTGAGGATCTAGATGAGTTTGTGATGGATACTCCTTCTTTGAAATACTTCAAACTTGACTACTATAATTACAAGAATCACCACTGTTTGATTGAGCGTATGCCTAAGCTGGAGGAGGCATATGTAGAACTTAGCTTTAATCATGTTTATATTGATAGGTTTATCGGATCAATCACTTTTGTCAAACGTCTGACGTTATGCATAGATGATGTGTATGGTGATGGTTTTGTCTTCGACCAGCTTGAACATCTGCAACTATGCACATGCGATGAACAACATACGTCGGGTGCGGTGATTGTCCGGTTGCTCAAAGATTCACCTAACTTACGAGTACTAGACCTATTCAAAATGGAATACCATAACCCTATTGGTCTGTATACTTGGAATCAACCAAGTACTGTTCCGGAATGTATTTTGTCGAGTCTACAAACTTTCAAGTGTTCAGGATACTTAGGAAGACCACGAGAAAGAGATCTTGTGATTTATATATTAAAAAATGCTAATAACTTAAAGACTGCAACAATCTGGTTTCCGACGGTTGACATGAAAAAAGAGTTGGTTCTTTCTTCTCGAGCTTCAAACGCATGCCAACTTGTATTTGATTGAGGATAGGATCTATACACCTTTTTGTTTTTGGTTAGGCTTTGTCTCTCTTATTATACTCTTGTTTTTTTATATAAAGGATGAGTATTACATTGAAAATATATATATGTATTCCATTATTTCCGACTAACCTTTATATACATATATATTTTTACTAACCTACATTAACAATTTATCTAATCTTATTTAAGTTTATTCTAATGAATCTATTATTAAAATAAGGTTTGATGATTTGTACCATAATTAATAGCATATTTCTTTAGCTATTAAAAAATATTCAAATTACTATTTCTAAGAAAACAAACCAATATATATATATATATATATATATATATATATATATATATCCGACTCTCGTGATAAAATAACTATTAGGAAACAAAGATCCATTTTATTTTTAATACACATCCTTAAACCAAAGAAACATTTTATTAAAAGTTTTAGAAATAAAAAATTTCTCACGTTTTTAAAATGCGGATCAAAACTTAGTAAATCTAGTATAAGCTAACATTATACAGTGAAAAAAATTCTTAAAGAAAAGAAAATGTAGAATAATAAAAATAATAAAGATACTGGTTGTTTAAGAAACGAGCAGAAGGTAGTACAACGTAGTCCCATAATCCACCATATCCTAAAAAACAACCCCACATGAAAAGGCAACAAAGAAATCTAATTAATATATGAATGGAAACAAATGTAAAATATACCTGAGAAGATAAGTAGAGAGACACAATGCTTCTGTCCTTTTAGTAGTAGAAATAATTTAGAAGAACCCACAAGTTCAAATAATAATAATACTCCTACTGCCCACTAACTTTTGATTATTTTCTTACATGACACCAATACAAAGGAACTACGAAAAGATGGGTTCTTCTAACTGAGCAGGGTCATGATAATTTTTTCAGTATACCAAATCCAATACTTGTCCTAAGAGTTTTACTGAATCAGGATTGTCCAGAAGCAGAACTTGACGAAGAGAGGTTGCTGCTTCCTTGCTTTGATTCATTAGGGTCCTTGGTTTTGGAGAGCTTCTGGTTGAGTTCAATGAGAAGCTGTTGATTCTCCTGATTCAGGATTTCAGCTTTCTTCCTCAACCTTTCATTCTCCTTTACTATATAACAGTTTTGCAGGTACAACTTCGCGTTTAGCCTCTCCATTTCGATAAACTTGCTCTCTCAAAACTAAAAAAACAAACAAAACAAAATCTCTTATGTCAAAGAGAAAAGAAAAAGATATGATTTATAAATCGCTGTGTTATAATTATAGTTGAGGTTAATTATCACAAAATCATACATTGAGGAAAACCCTTGTAAATCGTGGTATTGCGGCTGATAGATTAATTGATGGATAATAAAAATTATCACAAAATGATCTTTATTGTAAAATTAAAAGGAAAAAAGAAAGTTTTGAAACAAGAAAAAAAATTGAAAAAGACAAACAAATAGGGTTTATTCAGTTGCCTTTGTCTGAAAGAAAAGGATCTTTAAAATTTATCCATCAATTTATTGTTATACAAAAATAAAGAACTAAAAAATAGTTGGGTGGTTATGCAAATGATATTCACCTTGCTTGTACATGAGGAGAGAGAGATATCTAGAGAGAGCGAGAGAGATGCTACCTTAAGGAAAGAGTGTTCGAATAGGGTGAGGAAGAAGTGTAGTGTGTTTATATGTTTGTAGAGGAGAGAAGATTGTATGGAAGGTAGAGGGACAAAGAGAACAAAATGAAGATAATGTCTGGTTCGATAATGTCTCTTATATAGAGCCTCAAAACCTAGAGATAGAGAAGGGGGACATGTCTCTCTCTCCTGACACAACAATCATGCTTTGTGCTGTGTGTTATGCTTAGATGGCGGCCGAATACGCAGCTCGCAATCTTTTGTATTTGTTTCTTTTATAAAAGTGAGAAAAAATAACCTAGTGAGGAAAAAGTGAGAAAAAGATCTGGTTGCGTCATGTGAATGATGATCGAAAGAGGAGAGTTGAGAAATAAAGAAGAAAACTTAGAGGATAGATAGTACTACTTGAGGGGGTCTACTTTCAAAATTTCTCTATATGGTTACTTTCTTTTTCTTTTACTTGTATTTTCAAATTGTGTTTTAGTATGAGATGACCATTATTTGTTAATCTAACTCTATATTTTCTTTAAACTAAAATATATCTATTATAAAAGTACTTTTTCCTCAATGTATGATTTTGTGATAATTTTTATTATTTTAGGAGAAAATATAATTAAATTTACTTTTACATGTATATTTATAAACAAAAATAATATTTAATAATATTTTCTAAGAACAGGGAAATTCGAGTAAAACTCTAAATTTATTTTAGAGAAAATTATAGACATTGATTGGAGATGGTTTAAGAGCATCTCCAACTCCCACTCTATTTTTCACTCTAAAATAGAGTTTATAATAAAAATACTTCAATAGTACTATATTTCTGACTTTATAATAGAGTGAAAAATAAGTTTAATCCAAATATAGAGTAACTTATTTTTTTATTCATCATTCTATTTTTTATTCTAAAATATAGTACTACTGGAGCAAATTCAAACTATATTATAGAGTTATTCTATTTTAGAGTAAAAATAGAATAAACCATTGGAGATGTTCTAACAAATTCATTTCTCACCGACCAAGTAATCATTCACATAAACCGTTTTTGATATCATCATAGACCAACAAATTTTAATAGATATCATAGCAATATTTAAACAAGTAGAACTAACTCATACAACTCTCACTTTTGTCCAATATGCATCAGTTTATGTATCATATAAATAAAGACTGTCTTTAACATGGTGTCATGAGAACATTCAAACAAGATTTCAATACGTACCGGCTTGAATTAATACTTAGATCATAGGAGAATGTATAGTTTTGTAGTATGTAGAGGGTTAAAATGTAACTAGAGAAGGATTGAGACGTTTGTTGAGTGAAAATGATGATGATAATGAAGAGGATGGCTCCTTTTGGGAAATCGTATAAATGTATATTTTGTGAACGACAATTCGTATAAATGTATATTTTGTGAACGGTGAATGATTAATTGATGGGTTGTTGTCCTATTTTTGTTTCCTTTTGCGCTAAGCGTTCCAAATTGACAATGGTTTTAAAGTTTCAAAACACAAGTTCGAACCCATAATTATTATGTGTGTCTTGAAATGGAACTCTAAATAAACAAAATGGAATTAAAAAATAAATAGTGGTTGCACTTCTTGTTTACATCAAAGCCAAGGCAATGACAATTAATAAGTAGGGAGGTGTGTGTGAGTCATCCATGTCAATGTTAGAAGATTTTTTGATTAATTACGAGGTGTTTAACTTTTATTAGCTAATCAAAAGTTTATAGTTATGGGTTTTATCTTAGTGTAAGAATGTTATAATTTAAAGTTTAGCGTAAGTGTTTAACAAAGTATTTTAACGTAGTCTATAGATATTTAATTATTTGCTAATTTGACATATTGTTTTTCTTAAAAATATCTAAGCACATGTAGACTCGGCATTTAGACTCAATAATCCTTATGTTTTTGGTAATAGTGATACAAATTAGTACCTTCAAATTTTAGTTAAACATATGCTATATTTATTGGTTGTACATGCAGGACATCAAATGGTCTATAATATGTGAAATCGTATAAGTATGAAACTATATATTTCCCACTTTTAATCATTGTAATTTGTCATCATTTCGTCCCTTTAGAACTTTATTTATTTTTTTATTTTTGGGTCTCCATAAGGTATAAAGTGCGTATATATTGCATTGCATGAAAAAAAAAATCATAATATCTCCTAAATTTTAAACATACAACGAATATTTAATAAAGATTTTGTGGAGTGAACAGTAATGATATACATAGGTTTCAAGTATATTAATTAAGAGATAAAGGGCTTTTTGCAGCTGATACATAAACAGAGATTTCGGATATAGTATATTATACATAGCTATTATGGGCTATGGAATGTATGCGAAATTTAAGACAATTTCAGGTTACATTTGCAACGGATTGTTCTCAATTGGTGAAGATGGTTTCGGAACCAGAAGAATGGCCAGATTTTGCAAGTTATTTGGTAGATATTCAGAACCTGAAGGAGAGTTTTATACGATCAGAGATCATTCATGTACCAAGAACGCAAAATACGAAGGCGGATAGTCTAGCACGCAGTGCCAGGATTCAGCCGTCTTTCGTCGTTCACATGGATCAACATCTCCCAATTTGGTTTACAGGGTCAATATGAGTTTGTAATGTTTGCCGACAAAAAAAAAAAAAATACAAACGCTGGGATCCAAATATGTAATTTATATATTTATTTTCATAAGTGAAACTAGTTCCAATTATCATTCGATATATGAAACGCTCCCTATATTATAGTTTCTTTGTTTACAATTTCGTTGATTTCAAATCCGTATTTCTTTAAATTTGAAAAACAAAACAATCCATCTTTTCTTTCAAAAAAAAAAAAAACAATTCGAGACACTAGTTCTATACTTCTGTTACATCGTAGAACAGACCTCAAGTTAGTTTTTATATAATTTTTAAGGAATGTTGTGAGAGCTATTATACAAACGCTGGGATCCAAATATGTAATTTATATATTTATTTTCATATGTGAAACTAGTTCCAATTATCATTCGATATATCAAACATTCTCTATATTATAGTTTCTTTGTTTACAATTTCGTTGATTTCAAATCGGTATTTCTTTAAATTTGAAAAACAAAACAATCCATCTTTTCTTTCAAAAAAAACTACAATTCGAGACACTAGTTCTATACTTCTATTACATGGTAGAACAGACCTAAAGTTAGTTTATATATAATATTTAAGGAATATTGTGAGAGCTATCAAGGATTGTACCAAGGCAAGACAATTTAATAAACTTTTTTTTTGTCACGAAAAGACAATTTAATAAACATAAGGTCGAAATATGGTAATAATATGGAGGGCTGTCAAGGCTTCCATAGCTTCCCTTAAAACATTTCCAACCTCATTCTATTTTTTACTCTAAAATAGAGTTTAGAGTAAAGAATGTTTCAATGATACTCTATTTAAAATAGAGTTTAGAGTAAAGAATGCTTCAATGGTATTCTATTTCTCACTCTATAATAAAGTGAAAAATGAATTTACTCCAAATATAGAGTAATTTGTTTTTTTTTATTCATCACTCTATTTTCTATCCTAAAATAGAATACCATTGGAGCAAACTCAAACTCTATTATAGAGTTACTCTATTTTAGAGTAAAAAATAGAGTAAGCCATTGGAGACGGTCTTAGGGTCATATGTTGTGTAAGAACTTTGTTATTATTTTTTTCTTTTAATTATCATTTTGTTAATTAATTATTTTGAAGGAAAAATGTTATATGTAGAATATTACATATAGTCACGAAATATTACTCAATCAGCTACATATATATTATTTTCATACAAAAAGATCTGAATTTATCTTCTCTAAAAAATAAGTCCAACCATGATGTAAAAGCAGTAACTCTATCTTAGTTATTCAATAATTCGACAAATATTAATTATTTATGAGGTTTTTCCTATACTGATGTTCCCACGTAAATTTCTATATGTTCTTGTTCTACAAATCTACCAGTCTTGTTATCCATACCTTGTTACTGAATTACAAAAAATGGTAACACTCTTAATATGCCCAGCCAGCCAAGGTATGAAAGTTTTTAATTTATTCATAAAATGGTTTTGTTTTTCAATTTTCAACGCGTTCTGCTTTCGTCCTGCATTTTGGGGTTCCATTTTGTTTTGTTTTGTTATGTCTACACATTTGTCTGTTACTGATATTTAATTTCATAAAAGGCAAAAGTGATATAAAATCAGTTAAAATAGGAAATAAAATAAAATAAAATAAAGAGGAAGCACCGTGTTAACTTTGCTCTCTGGGTGTTACGCTATCGTGAAAAATTCTATCTTTATTATGCACATGCGCTACTTTATATTAAGTTATTAACTTATAAACCAGCAGGTGTAACCATTTTATCGTTATTGCCATATTACGTGGATTCATAATCTTTCAATAGATGAATATTCTTTCGGATTTAAACTCCCTTATTAGAGAACGACAGAACGTCATATTAAACTTGAAATGTATAGAACATTTATTCGCATATAACACGTTATATGATTATATCCAATGCTGATGTAAGAGCATCTTCAACTATATTTCATAATTTACTCTAAAATGAAATTTGGAGTAAAAAAATGTTTTTATTATTTAATTTTGTACTCCAAAAAATAAAATAGGGTTGAAATAATCCAAAGGCAAGAAACAAAAAAAAAAGATAGCTAGATAGTTTTTATTCATTATCTTTTATTTTATTTTACCAAATTTTAGCATTTATACAGTTTAAATACAGATCTTGAATTGAGAATCGAGTTAGAACTGGAAGAGATAAATGTGATGATGCCATTTACAATGAAACATTCACATTCTTTTTATGGCTTCATCAGCATCCCTTTGATATATTCCAACACTCCATCTACATCTACCGTCCACGCCACTGACACTGGTGAATATCCCACCCATGGATTGCTCCCATTCCATCTACAAACCGATCAAAACAGCCGGTGTAAAGATTTTTAAAAGAGTGTTTCTTTGTGAAGATTAAAGTTTATAACATTAAGACCTCTTGAGGCCTTGATCCATGAGCGTGTGGCCAACGCATATTCCTTGAGTCTCCACCCTAACAACGCCTTTCTTATACGTGAATAGATCAGGCCTTACTACAGCCACAAAGCTCACCGGGTCATGGAGGTAAACTCCTGAAACAAGCAACAATAAACAATTTGAATCAAACCTTGCAGCTTCATAACCATGTTTAAGACCACAGTTTATTGCTTTATACCGTAAACACCATCAGACTTGACGTGCCAGTCTCTATAAAACTTGCACATGTCACTTAACAACTTAGCGTGCTTCCCCTTGGAGTCACGCAGGGCTAAGAGATCATCGTCTGAATCATGAGAAAAAGACAAAACAAACACTTGGTTTCAGCGAATGTTTAAAAGGAGATAAAGAGTAGGAGAAAGTTTTCTTCACCTGTTAGTTTAAGTTGTGTTGTGATGTTTATCCCAACAACAGTGATATCAGCACCACACGTGAACACAACATCAGCTGCTTCCGGGTCACCATATATCTGCATTGTAGCGGAGCAAACCCACAAAAAACATTAAACCATCATTTACTTTTCATTAATAGAAAGATTCAAGAAGAGGTTGTACATTGGCCTCAGCTGCAGGATTGACATTTCCCAAAGCAAAGAAAGCTCCACCGAGTACAACAATCTTCTTCACCTTACTCGCAAATGAACTATCTCGCTTGATGGCCTAAAACCAAAACAAACCGTCACGGTGACAAACACACAAACTGAGTTTTATTATTAAAGAAAGAGATTTCAAGATTCTTACTATTGCAAGATTGGTTAGAGGTCCAAGGGCGAGAATAGTGACTTCACCAGGATACTCAGAGACCTTCTCAACTAGAAACTCAGCTGCACTTTTCTCACATTTCTTTCTACTAGGAAGAGGAACAGAGACCTCTCCTAGTCCGTTTTTACCGTGCACAAAATCAGCAACACGTGGAATCCCACCCTGAATCAACACATCAAAAGGCATTAGTAGAGCTTATAAAGTCACAAAAAAATGGTTTTGAGATGTAAAGATTGTAACCTTTAAGGGTTCGGAGCTTCCTTCTGCCACTGGAACATCAGGGAAGCCAGCAACCTCACACTGTACATACCAGGAGATCACATACACATCCCAACAAAATTTTGCAAAAGAAAACTTAAGTGAATGGTTTGTACATACCAGGAGTAAGGCGTTGCGAGTAGCATCTTGTGTGGAAACATTACCAAAGACAGTAGTGAGTCCTAATATCTCCAGCTCTGGAGTTTGAAACGCCATCATTATCGCCATGCTATCATCTAACCACACAGTGTAATGTTAATAACCATTTCTCAAAATCAACTCACATGTCTCCATAATCAAACCCATTGGCAAGAAACAGGAAAATAACAAGAATTACACAAGCATTGAGCTCAAAGATCCAAACTTTAAAACCAAATGAGCTCAAGATAGACAGATTCAAGAGATAACAAGAGCTTCTTAACTAAGGGGTATTGCTTTAGATTACGACTAGAACAAAGTCAAATACTAAGAAACTCTCAGACTAAGCAACAAGATCCGTTGACTAGAGTTCATGTCTATACAAAACTCACCGATGCCTGGGTCTGTATCGATAATGAGCTTCTCCCTCACCAAAACGTCGCCGTTTGAGATCCCACCGTTGCAAATCTCCATAATTATGATTTCTCAGCTAAAAAGTTAAAACTCAGCAGATGAACTTTAAACCCAACTGAAACTCTTCTCGATCGCCGTGGGCAGTTTGTTTCCTGATTTGTATATACGAATCAGATCAAAAAGGCCTGACCTTTATGCGAAAATATACCTCAGAAAGGTTGAAACTTTTTAAAACGACGAAGATTCAATCCATCCAGCTATGCTTTTCTTATTTGTTTTATTTTATTTTTATTTTTTTCTCCTTTATTTGTGGTGACAGAAAGATTACTTTCAATTTTACCTAACTTTCAAAGATCTTAACTGAAAACAAATATTTTTAACTTTATTTAAAGCCACCTTTTTATTTTTTTTTATTTTATTTTTAACCCACAATACTATAATTATCTTTCATGATAATTTATTTTAGTTACTAACAAATTTCGTATAAAATTAACTAATTTATATTTCATAAACTTTTTGGAAGTTTGTAAAATTTGATAAAACTTGGTTGTTTGTAGAAAAGTGTTTTTTTCCTTGATTAAAAATGTGGAGTTTGAATTTTGGACCGATGTGGTGAAGGAAAAACGTTTATTAGTTAGAATAATAAAATAAGGATCTCATAGAATAATTAATAAGTTGGAATATAAAAAAAAAGAAGAATTATTAGGGTTTTTTTTTAACAAGAATTATTAGGTTCAGAAGTTGGAAGGAATGAACCTTTTGTCAGATGTCGACTAAGCCAGTTGTGTCACCAACGACGCATTGACCAAAGTCTATAGAACGCAGTTGGTATATTTCCTAAATAAAGGCCCAATATGTCTTGGGCTTAAAATGAAACACAACCGTACATTTTTAAATTTCTTTTTTCTCACCTTATGACATTTAAGCTTTGATCATAGTGGCGTGAACTAGTTATGATTTCTCGAAAAATATTCAAGTGTGCAAGTATAAATTCATATGCATATGTTTAGGGTAGTCTATCTTTTGTTAATGTTGCAGTTTAAAATTATAGATAAATTACAAGTATTTTTTTTAATACTTTGTTTGTTGGTATCTAATATTTTTGTCTCTGTAATTATATCATGTCAAAAGAATCAAGTCCTTTTGTTCATGAAGAGAGAATTGACCAAGAAGTAGTCCTCGTTGAATAAACAATAAACCCAATAATGGGTTAATTAAATAGACTTCACTAAGAAGTAGTGGTATCTCACTCTGCAAGCACCATAATTTAGGATATGCATCCCAACTGCATGCAAACCAAGAGAAGAATTTCGATACTTCTGATATATAAACAAAATTATGGATACAACATATATACATGGCTATAAGTTAGATAACAAAATCTCAAAGTAATCTCACGCTTCTAACAAAGTCACACTTGTCGATATAACATCTTAAAATGTAATTTAAACACATCCGGGATAATAAAAATCCAAAACGAAGTTCTTGCCGACAATAAATCAATTATTAGATGGGACATGTCAAAAGAAAGCGTAAATAAACAAATAAGAAAGCAAAGTGGGAACATGGGACGGACGAGAGAATCTTAGCGGCCGAAAATGGGGTTTATTTGGACCAACCTTCTCCATTATCTCTATTATTATCGAATAAATCATAATATATAATCAAGGTTGGAATCATTTGTGTATGAGTTGTTTACAAAAGTATATTTCATCGTTTCAACAACAAAATAACTTTAAGAAGGAGAAGCAAATACCTAATCATACGAAGCTGATTAAATACAAGTATTATAACATATAGATAGTAAATCATTCAATAACCTTTTTCTTTCTAAAAGAGGCTTCGGATCCCATTCTGACTAGAGCACTGTAAGATTCTAATTATTTGCACCATGTCAATGTCTTAAGACCATTATTAACCTCAGTCTATTAATTTGAAGCTTTAATTTCGGTTAAAAAATCATGATTAACCTCAGTCTATTAAGAACCGTTTTTAAAATAAAAGATATAAGAATCGTTTTTTAATCGAAAAATAAAAAAAATGTCAAATCATGAGTTAAGAATCTCAGCTAAGAAACCGGAGTTAATCATATCAATGATACTAATTATATTCTAATGTTAGAAAATAATCACATGAAGACATAAATGTACAAAAGATTAACAAAATTTATAATTGATCTAGTGATAAAGATGCTAGTCACCATGACAAAGATTTGGATAAAATGCAACTTGCCATGACTAATATAATAACTCCACGAATGAGAAAAAAAAAATCATACAGTTTCATGCCAAACAGTTTAGGCAAATTCATTGTTTTATGCCCATATACGTCATAGAGCTTATAAATAATATAAGAAGCGGACGAAGATGAGAGAGAGAAGGGATAAGATGGAGAGAAGAAGTGTCGTAGACGGAGAGAGAAGATAGACTTCCAATTTGGCTTCTCTACCAAACTGTCTTTTCACCTTTTTCTTTTTTTTTCTCGCTCAATACGTTTTGAAGCCCCCCGTATACACTGACGCATTTTCAAGATATATAAGAGCAGTATTAACCGGGTATGTAGGAGAGTTTTTAGGAGGAGGGAAACCACAAAAATGAAGAAACCGAGGAAGAAGGAAGTCAAATGTAGCCAAATAAAAGACATATGTAGCAGAGTTTTTTTTACTGTGTGTGGGTTCCACTAATAGGTGACGATTGATTTTTTTTTTAATTTTTTTTTTAATCGGCCAAAAGAAAAAAGAAATTAGAAAGCTATTTGGATATTTGGGTTAATCATACTCTAACCTACATATATTTGGGAAAATTGTTTTTTTAGAGCAAAAAAATGGTAACTATGTCCCTTTATACTAATCTATACTACTTTATGTCCCATTAGACTAATTTTTTTCAAAATGGCAGTAATGCCCTTAAAATTGTAATTTTTTATTTCTTTTTCATTTTTTTTATTTTTTTGTTCCTTTTTCGTTTTTTTATTTTTTTTTAAAAAAAATCATTTTTTTTTTCAAAATATAAAAGTGAATATTCTCAAATATTTTGTTTCCATATTTTTAGGAACTGATTTCTTATCCGTAGAATACAACTAATATGTAGAAATCGGTTTCTACAGTTTTTTAGAATTATAGTAATGTTTAGAGTTTGATTTCTACATGTTTTAGATTTATACTAAATCTGTAGAAGTCGGTTTCTACGTGTTTTAGATTTATATTAATGTGTAGATTTTGATTTCTAAAGATTTTAGAACGATAGGTTAAGCGCGGAATGTGTATTCTAAATATTTTTAGAATACTCCTATTTACGTAGATCACGTATTCTAAACATTGTAGATTCAATGAAAAAAGTGGATTTCGTTTTCTACTTCGTAGAATGTCATTTCTACTTTATTTAGAACATAATATGAAATTTATAATTTTAACTTTTTTATAATTAGAAAAAATATCACTAAGTTCATATAGGTATTTTATCAAAAGTTACAATTTTTCCAAAAATTTTTTGTTTGTAAAACTATTTATTAAATTTATTTTCAAAAATATTAAAGGGTGTTATAGGAAAATATGACACAAAATATAGATTAGTCTAAAGAGACATAGTTACCATTTTTTTGCTCTAAAAAAACAGTTTTCCCCATATATTTTAACACATTTCAAGATATTTGGCGCCTATATATCATTTTGGAAATGATCGGAAAGATTAGAGTAACCGGAAGTAACTGAAAATAGAGAAGATATAAAATAAATATTAAAAAGTTTTAGCTTTAGGTTAATAAAAATATATATAAGAACCAAAATGGTTAGCGAGTATTTTATTTAACAGAGAACAAATATACATTTTGCTGTTTTCTTTTTGCTATTTGTCGCAACTAATCAAAATTTTCATTTTTAATTTTTTAAAAATAATAAAGTTATTAACAAAAGTTTTGAAGAATGAAACCTTTAATTCACCCGATACTTTACAACTTCAGGATTTTGGAATTGTCGTTTCTCCATTGCACACTATCTCAGTGGGTTTATGTAATTGAAACTCCGGAAAAATAATCATAGAATATAAAATTAAATACTAAAAAAAGTAATTTTATTAAATTTTGTGCGTCATCATGATATGGGCGCTGTACATAGTGTAGTATGATAAATCCCTTTATTTCTCTCTGCCCGTTTCACCCCTTTATAGAAAAAAGCCAGTGAATCATTCTTCTTCTCCTCCAAAAACAGGTTAACAACAACACATACACATCTCTCTCTCTCTCTCTTCTTCGTTTTATATTTCCATTCTTTTTCTTCATTTCCGCCATTTCTGTTTTATTTTGGTTGCCGAGAAAACGCAGGAACTCGGTGACCTAATTATAGTCTCGTCGATTGTCTTTTTCAGAATTTTCGACGAATTTTATTGATTAATAATTAATTAATGGCGGAAGAACATCCATGTCAGACGCCGGAAGGCCACCGTCTCTGCGTTAACAACTGCGGTTTCTTCGGAAGCTCAGCCACCATGAATCTCTGCTCCAACTGCTACGGCGACCTCTGCCTCAAGAACCAGCAGCAAGCTTCCATGAAATCAACCGTCGAGTCCTCCCTCTCCGCCGCATCTCCTCCGTCGTCACCGGAGATCCAGTCAATCTCCACGTCGACGATCGCGCCCGTCGTCCAAATTCACGCGGCGGAGATACAGATAGAGAAACAAATCCAGCAGCAACGGCCTAATCGGTGCACCGTGTGCAGGAAACGGGTCGGGTTAACCGGGTTCATGTGCCGGTGCGGGACGACTTTCTGCGGGACCCACAGGTATCCGGAGGTTCACGGATGCACGTTCGATTTCAAATCGGCTGGGCGCGAGGAGATCGCGAAGGCTAACCCGTTGGTCGTAGCCGCGAAGCTCCAGAAGATATGATCTGAGCTGAGCCGTTGCTTGCGTTGTTCACCGTGAAACATACTTTTATGTTACGGACATGTGTTTACGTAATTAATGGTTGAGACAGTTTTTTTTTTTTTTTTCCGTCAAGAATTTTATTAGTGGATCGAAAGTCCGAAAAAGAACCAAATCCGAGACTACAACATTCATAAGTAAAAGGTACACAGACAAACCGTTCACTTGCTAAACCAAACTTGGGCCTAAAGCCCACAACAAACCATTACCAACACGGAACAGTCCACCCGTGTCGTAATCGAACCCTCCGGAGCTATCACGACGATTCTACGGATCAACGTCGACGGCATAGACTAACCGGATACTCTCTGTTCCACATGAACAATATACTCAAAGCTCGAGCCAATGAGCCAACACAGTGAAGTATCTACAAGACCGACAAAGCCAACAACCGCCTACAATCTTCCTAATCATTCTAGATACTTTCAAGCGCCACATACAACCGAGTGGAGAAGAAAGTCCTCTGAGACTTAGAAAGAGAGGCAAGAAGAACAACTGAAACGCTCTGGATCGTAGATATACCTGAGAAAAAGCCGGCGATCGAGATGCTAGAGAAGCCATCCCTTCCCGGAGACACAAAGCCAGCGATCGAGATGCTAGAGAAGCCATCCCTTCCCGGAGACACAGAGCCGGCGATAGAGATGCTAGAGAAGCCATCCCCTCCCGAAAACAAAAGCCGGCAAAGCCGATGCAAAAAGAGCTATCGCTTCCCAGAGACAGAGCCGGACGACCACCGAAGAAGAAGGAGCGTCGCCGGAGACTTAAACGATCGAATCACCGATCCGATTCACAAAAAACTTAAAAACACAAGACGAAATTAGACAAGACTAAGCTCAAACTAAAGAGGAGGAGCAGATCCTCCCTCACGTAGCGGCAGTGAGAAGCACGGCCAACCACGGAGGGAGATCGGTGGCTATGGAGTTTTTCTTCTTCTTCTTCTCGTTTTGATGAAAGAGAAGTTTTTTCTTTTTGATGGTTGAGACAGTTTTCATTCACCTTTTAATTATTTTCCTTTTCTTCCGGAAGAATTTTAAAGTTTTATAATTGTGTGGCTTTGTGCTTGTAAAAAAAAAGATTTTCTTTTGCGGAAAAAAAAAGAAAATATATAAAATTGTGTCTCGCTTTTCTAATATTTATCAGCAACAACATTTTCTTGAGAAAAAAAAAGAAAAGAAAAAGAAAAAACAGTTTCATATTTTCCAATCCAACTGTAGCTTGTCACTAGGACATCCAAACCTGAGGTCCAACTGTCCAAGTGTTGTTTATGATAAAGATTATCAGGGCCGAAACTGCAGTGGCCAAAGTTTCTAAAGTGTTTGAAGATGAGGGTGAGACGTTAATGGCTTGAGATTAACCCCACTAATATGGAGCTAGCTAACTCTGGACTCTGAGACTCACAATTAAAAAAATGTAACTACACATGTAACTTTTTTTTTAAAAAAATTTGAAATTAACTACGACGCAATCTAAGCTGGTTATCTACGTTGAAAGAGTTTGAAACTAGTTAAAATAAGTGTGTGACGACCATATCAAAGATTCAAAGACGATGGAAAATACTTATCATATAAAATGTCTTATTATATTTTAATATTTATACCACCATTTGAACGATGAAGAAGGCTATTGTTTTCTTGTCAAATTTAAATAATGATTCTCTTTGCGTTTATATTGAATGATAGTTGAAACTTTTCGCAAATAGTCAATTCTGTAGCACTAAGTGCGTTCTTTCCAGAGCCGACCGGATCAACCGATAGGATTTATAAAAAAAAAAAAAAAATTAAAAACCTCCAGAACATGTCTCTGTCTCAGATGCACACTTGATGAAGAATACTCTAACCAAGAAAAAGAAATGTCGTATTTTATTTTCATGGTCAAATGCTTCAAATATTATGTGTTTATGCTAGGTGAAATTTCTACTTTTGTATTATTCCACAAACAATATTTTAGTATATTCATATTAATCTAACCCGAAATATATTTTTATATGTGACCGTTGGATGAAAGAAGAGTTCAACCAGTGAACAACAATCAATGTTTTCTTTTCTAGTCGATGATTATACCCTTTTTTGTTCATATTACGTGTTATTTAAAAACTAATCCTGAAAATGTTAGAAATTTTTAGAAAATGTTGTAAATATCCAAATATAGGGATTTGAATATACGCATTTTAATCTGTGACTATAAAAAAAAATCTAATTGACATAAATTGAAAAAATATATAACTTTATTGAAGATAGAAAATATTTATAACTTGAAACCGAGGAAGCAAAATTAAGGAGTTTAAGTATCCAATCGGTTAGGGTTTGTATCAACCCGGTTTGGTTTTTGGCCTTTTTCATTTCCAGCTGTTTTTTGTGAAAAATAACCCCCATAAATGTTTTAATCAATTTTTAAATGAAGAACCTTTTTTGAAAGGAGTTTAAATTAGAAACACAATGAAATTAATTATTTCAATATCGGAAACTGCTAAATCTAAAACTCACACGCACATAATCTCCTCGACCTATATATACATTCAAGCAGCTTCATACCTTTTCCAAGCAACAACAATACACACAAAGTTCGGACCATGAACATAACTAAAACCACTCCTTGGTTTCTTTTCTTGTGCCTGATTCTTCTTTCAGGTATCAATATATACCTTATGTTTTCTTCCGCTTAATCTGCATATATACGCTCATTGCTAAGTTGATTAATGAATCTCCACATATATAAATTGATATAAATAAAAGTTAATTCGTTATATCAAATTTCTAACGGCTCTAGGCTACAAAAGTGTAAAAGGATCGATTTCTCCATCTAGCGAGCCCACTAAAGATGGCAAGTTTGGTTTCAAACCGACAGCGTTGTTTGTGTTCGGAGACTCGTACGCAGACACCGGGAACACACCAGTCATAATCTCGCCCTCATGGAGGTTTCCTTACGGAATCACTTTCCCGGGAAAGCCTACCGGCAGGTTTGGTGATGGTCGTATTTCAACTGACTATCTCGGTAATGAAAGTTAATTTATTTAAAGTATTTTGGGTTTAAAAATCACTATGCTAGTATACCACAATAGACTTTTCATCTTGAAAAATACAAAAACTCCACACCTGCAATTTTGGCTTTATTCTAAATAGGTAACTGGTTCCACTTCCACACTTATAGCTATTTGCGAAAACTCTAAAGTCTCTTACAAGAAAATATCTATAAACATTGCTTGTTTTAGTTGTACATGAAACGGTATTTTGGCTTTATTCTAAATAACTTCTTCTTTTTTAACCTGATGTTCCCTTAATTGTGAAGAGTGATATTTATAGATATTTTCTTGTTTAAAATGGTAACTTTATAATTTATATATAATACTATATATATACACTTAAATTAGTCAAATATCACGTCGAACTCATTTACTTCTAATTAATAGTCAATTATATAGTTTACATTCTTTTATTTGTTGATTTTATTTTAATTTAGCAACCATTTTTTGAAAATGTGTTGACTAAAACTAACTAAAGTGTACTAAATTATTTGATTTTGTTTATTTCATATAATCGCGAAATAAGAGTTCATACGAGTTACACCAAAAATATAATGTACATCGGTTGCAACTAAAAGTAGGTATCTGCAATCGTTAGAAACATCTTAATTAGTCGTTACACCGTATTCAATTATTAAACGGTCATATAAATACATAAATAAAACCGTGTTATTATTTATTTCCGTGCAAACATACTATATGCAATCCAAAATCAATAATTCATTACTTTGGCTCGTATTATATCATGTAGCCAAGTATCTTGGACTTAGAACACCGATTGCATATAAATGGAGGAGGTTCGCACTACCGAGACAAGTTGTGAATAAAGGAATCAATTTCGCATTTGGTGGAGCTGGCGTGTATGAGACAATTTTCACAGTCCCCACCGCGAGTATGCAGATCAATTCCTTTGAACGACTTCTCCGGAAAAATGTTTATTCGCCGGCCGATCTCAACTCTTCCGTAGCTTTTTTCAGCTTCATCGGCAATGACTATATCAAGTACAACATATTCAATGGTACCTCGCAGGTATACAAATTAATAATGATGTTATTATGATGGCTATAAAAGTTATCGGCTACTGTATTAACTTTTGTTGAGTAACACGATGAACTAAACTTGAAAGAAGCTAGAAAATTAGAAAGAGACTCGATTGGAACAAATACTCGTTTAAGATTTTTATTAACAATGTGAACAATAATTTACAATTTACAAACTCTTATTTATTAGCTTCAAAACCCCGATTTTTCTTTTTCATTGTTGGAGGTTTTTCTAAATCAAAATAGAATATTGTAGGTAACGAAATTATGTTTTACCGGTACATCGGGATTTAAGTTTATGTAGCCTTGATATTGTCATAAGAAAAGAAAATGAAATGGCATGCAGGGCCGTCCAGCATTGATAAGGAGAGTTACGAAACAGATTTTGTTGGATGTAAAGCGAATTAAGGACTTGGGAGTGAGAAAGGTGTTTGTAGTTTTATCTCCACCGCATAATTGTGTGCCGTTATATTCCACTTCTAAAGGCTGCAACACTAGTAACCCGTTGACGAAGCTCCACAACAGTCTTATCCGTGAAGGATTGAGAAAACTAAACGATGAGAATAATGAGAAAAGCTTCCTCATGCTTGATTTCTACAAGGCTTTCATGACCATATTCAAGTATAGAGGAGTTCCAGGTACGTTGTTCTTTCGTGTTCTTTCATTCATTTTTGTGTGTAACTATAATCAGAGATAACTCTATGATAGTGTTTATGAATATCTCGGTATACTCTATGATAGTGTTTATGAATAATCTATCGGTATCACTGAACCTAATATAGCCGGTTTTATGCACAGTCGGATAAAACATTCGTTACTACCCTAAAATTTTAAAGAAATATTATACTTAGGTTCGCATGGCCTCGAATAAAAATTTGTCTTATTAAGATTAACTGATAAATTTTTATGGACATCTAAATCTTACATCCCACCTGGATCCTACTAGCTACTTTTTTATATGGGAGTAATTAAACTAGCAATATCATATGATAAAAAATTCAATAAAAGAAAAGAAAAAGAGGACGTGAAACATTAATGGATAGTTCAAGAATGTAAGTTTGTAACATACACATGTTTAACTTGGGCAGGAGTTTCGACATTTTCGGAACCATTGAAGGCATGTTGTGAGGGAAGAAAAGGAGGAAACTCTTGTGGAGATGTAGACATATACGGTAGAAGGTTATACAGTGTCTGCAAAGATCCAAAGTCATTCTTTTTCTGGGATAATGTTCATATTACTGATGAAGGATGGCGTTCTGTATTTTCTCTTCTTCTACCTGATTCACGATAATGGATCATGTATGTCTCCAAAAATTCAACTACTATGAGAATGGATGAGTAGCCAATTCATATTTTATAAAGAAATTTCACATATAAAAGATCCAGTACATGAAACAATTGCATTTTTTTTTTGAAAAAGGGTTTTCATTCATGAAACATGAAACAATTGCATACTCATCATACGTTCTTTGTTGGTGACTTTAATAAAACGAAAAAGATGTGGTTTTATGTTGTTATTGTTTACTATATCAAACTGGAGTTAAATCAGACTTTAGTTTAGGGTTCACAAGGAGTACATGTGTCTTAGAGTTGTTTTAGAGGATAGAGAAGACATAAAAGTTATGGTTAAGTTATCAATAGTACGTTGTTGTTGTACTCTCCTTTGCAAAAGGTAGAAAGCAGAAGCAAAAATCTAAACAAGAAGAAAGCAGACATTGAGAGTAAATAAATCGAAACTGGTAATATCTAGTGAAACCAACGTAAGGACCCAAGAACATTAAATAGCAAAAGCTCAGGAGCTATTAACTTGGACCAAAAGCAAGTAAGCTACCGAATGAAGAAGAACGAGAGAGTTAAGAGTGTCAATATTTCCACACGCCTTGGACTTGAGCCTTTTGGGTTAAGCGGAATATTTCATTGGGTTTGTTAAAAGACCGCTGATTTTGGGTCCATTATAAAGAACTAATACTAAGGCCACCATAACAAGTATAAAATGATAGAAAGAGCAAAGATGGTTTTTGTTTCGGAAATTCTCCTACATTTGTGAGAAATACACATTATACACGTTTTTCATATAGTGGTTACAATTATTAAAATACATATAATTAAATATTAATACTTTATTAAAAAAAATTAGGATCACATAAGTCGTCTCATGTCCCAATGTTCCTATTTGTGACCATCATTAACTCGAATTTTTTAACTGGAGTTCTTAACTTTGGCTAATAGACTGTTTATAGCTTTTTTAGATTTTAACTAAAAATAGTTAAGAACTGTTTATTAAATAAGAGATATAAGAGTCGTTTTTTAACCGAAAAGTATAAAAAAATAAAAAAATATCAAATCATGAGTTAATAACCTTGGCTAAAAAACCGGAGTTAATCGCGCCTATAATCCATTATAGAATTATTTATTTACAGTATATCAAAACCATATATTTATGAATTGTTGCCAGATGATAAGACACGTATCAACCTTAGTTTTGTGACTGTCTCACATTTTTATTATTTAAATGCAAATAGGTTAGTAAAATACGAAAAAGTGAAAAAAGTTAGTAGTTGAATCCAATCAAGTATTTTTAAATATTATCATCATCATCAGATCACCACTAACAACCATTGAATAACACAAAAAGGAAAGTTCTCATGCAATTTCGGAGATATTTGACCCCACAAAAGAAAAATCAGGCGTTACTATATTATATAATCTATTGTTAATATTAATATAATTATTATCATTACACAACACACATGAATACACTAGAGAGAGAGACAAGAGAGAACAGGATATTTACAAAAGCAAAGTCAACTAAACCTTCTCTCTCTCTTCCCTTATTCTCTTTTGCCAGCGCCACCGCCAGATGTTTCTCCGTCGAACCGCCGTCGTCCACATCCTCCTCTTCTTCACCGCAGCATCCTCTTCTCTAGTCGCAGCTCAGAACTCCTCATGTCCTCTCGACTTCTCCATCTTACAACCTTTCAAGCGTCCAAGCCCCGATGGCTCCACCACCTGCCAATACCTCCTCCAAGGCCTCCGTCTCGTCTACTCTCACCACCTCCGTCAGACAGGCTCATTCTCACCGCCTCTCTCCTCCGCCTCCTCTTGCTGGGACGCTCTACAGTCCTCCATCTCCGGGTTCCTCCCTCGCTTTGACGTCAGATCAAGATGCGGTTTCCAGACGCCGTGGATCTCTCAGGGATGTATGAACATCACCACCAGGTCTCAGTTCGAAGCTCTGATCCCTAACTCAACGCTTAGTACGGCTGTGATGAGATGTAACCTCTCTCTTGAGAGTAACACTCCTTGTGCTTCGTGCACTCAGAGCTTGTCAGCGTTTCAGGCTTATCTCACTGGAGCTTCACTAGGAAACGTCTCCGACTGTACTGGCTTTTCTTCGATCTACGGCGCTGCTTTCGCTAACAGGTTCGGTCCTACTGATAAAGGAACTGCTAAATGCTTGTTTCTGCTTGATCTTGCTTCTTCTAGTGGCAACGGCTCCGGTAAGAAGAAGGTGGTGAAGATACTAGTTCCGTTACTTGTTATACTTCTTGTCGCCTCCGGTTTGATTCTATGGTACTATTTAAAGAGAAAGAGAGACTTCAAGATGAGGAGGATGAAGCTGAGGCAGCAGAGAGATAGTTTAGAAGCTGGCACACGGTCCAGGCTAGACTCGATGAGCGAGAGCACTACTCTGGTTAAGTTCACTTTCGAGGAGATCAAGAAAGCCACCAACAACTTCTCCAGGCACAACATCATAGGCAGGGGAGGCTACGGTAACGTGTTCAAGGGAGTCTTGCAAGACGGCACGGAGGTTGCTTTCAAGAGGTTCAAGAACTGTTCGGCTAATGGGGACGCCAACTTCGCTCACGAAGTCGAGGTCATTGCGAGCATACGCCACGTGAATCTTCTGGCACTGAGAGGCTACTGCACGGCGACTACGGCTTACGAAGGTCACCAGAGGATCATAGTGTGTGATCTGGTGAGTAACGGTAGTCTTCACGACCATCTATTCGGAGACTCGGAGACTCACCTTCCCTGGCCTTTAAGGCAGAGGATAGCTCTTGGGATGGCGAGAGGACTGGCTTATCTGCACTACGGCGCGCAGCCTTCGATCATCCATAGGGATATCAAGGCTAGTAACATCCTCTTGGACGAGAGGTTCGAAGCCAAAGTTGCTGACTTCGGGCTAGCCAAGTTCAACCCCGAAGGAATGACGCATATGAGCACGCGTGTCGCGGGCACGATGGGGTACGTAGCTCCCGAGTATGCGCTCTACGGGCAGCTGACGGAGAAGAGCGACGTGTACAGCTTCGGTGTGGTGCTTTTGGAGCTTCTGAGCGGGAGGAAGGCGATTGTGACGGACGAGGAAGGTCAGCCTGTGTCGGTGGCTGACTGGGCCTGGGCCCTTGTCAGAGAAGGGCAGACGTTGGACGTGGTGGAAGACGGGATGCCGGAGAAGGGATCTCCGGAGGTTCTGGAGAAGTATGTGTTGATAGCTGTGCTTTGCTCTCACCCTCAGCTACACGCGAGACCGACGATGGACCAAGTGGTGAAGATGCTGGAGAGTAATGAGTTCACTGTTATCTCTATACCTCAAAGGCCGATCCCTCTGGTGGCTTGTAGGGAGGAGATAGACCGGTCTGTTAGTAGCAGCAGTGGCTCTGGGAAGCTGACTAGTCCCACGGGTTATCAGGCCTTCTCCTTTGGAGCTGATGGGTCTGGACACCACTGAGCTCTGTGTTTTGGTTGGTAACTTGTGAATAGTTGTTAGTGTGTACATTCATTTCATTCTTTGATGGTTCTGTCACTTAAGCATAAGATGTATCGCTCCAATAAATTTATCTTTGTGTAATGCGTTACTATCCAGAGAATTAAGTAGAGATAATAGAAAATCGTACATGTTCGTATATCGTTTTGTCCTTTACTAAGAAGAAGTTGTACATATTTACTGCATCTGATTCTCTTGAGGCATTTAGCTTTTGTTGTTTGCAATGGTGATGCTGATCGCAATCTCGGTGATCTTCTTGCCAGCTACTAGCTGAAAGTGATAGATGAACTTGGTCTATTAGACCCTTCAAAGCCCCCACAGATCACCTATGATAGGGGCATCACCTCCTGTCAAAGATAATCATATCTCACACACACCATAGTTTCAGTTTAGTTATCAGCTCAGGCAACACAAACTAGTGAATTCATATACAAGTATAAATCCTTATGATTGGAAGAGGGCGGTTTATACAAAATACATATACCATCAGTACACCCAGTCAGGGAAACTTCTTCATTAATAATTGGAAGTTATTAACTGACACATCAGCATCCTTAACATGAGCAATAACATATGGGAAGTTCCTCCGCAGCTGTGGAGTAGTTCCGCTGAAGTAGGAAGAGGAAGCTCGAACCACAGTGATGCCTACCGTGGCGATGATATCGGAAACGCACGGATCACCGCGTTTTGGATCCGACAGACCCGAGTTTCAATTCATTAAACCGACCCGAATTCCACTGTGTTGCGCTGAAGCTGCTTTATGGGTGTATGTATTGATTGCGATGTATCTTTGTTACTAATGCTTTGTCCGATGCCCATGCATATTGTGATGCCCGGTGAATTCTGGTTATATGTGTTGTGTTCTTAAGATACACCGTACACGGGTTGTGTGAGTAATTTATGGAGATAGTATGGATCGATTACATGTCAAACACAATTATAATCTTTCCAGTAAGATGAAACAGTTTGTTTGCTTAGGCTGCGTTGATGTGTATCTGTTAGCGGTTAAATATCCTTCCACAGTTTCTTAACCTTATTATATTATTATTTTAACTGAAATCTGTTTTATAAATAAATTTTAATGATGCATAAATAGCTGTGTCAATAACAGAATGACACATGGAAATATACTATCTCTAAATTGTTTGGAAAGGTTCTTGCTAAAGGAACAATTAGACATTTTATCACTTCTTCTTTCTTCTTTCTTGTTTTTTTTTTTATTTTTAATTATATTTTTGTCATATAGTTAAATTTTAACTATGCTTAAATAGCTGTGTTAATAACAAAATGACACAGAGAAAAAAATACTATCTCTAAATCGTGCGGAAAAGTTATTGCTAAAGAAACGATTAGACATTTTATGACTTTCTCTTTCTTGATTTTTTATTTTTAATTATATTTTTGTCAAAAAACACTTATGTAAACAACTAACATTAATGCCGCTCTAGATTTGATCTGTGTTTCTGTTTCTAATATATAAGAACACCTCCGATATAAATATATTAGGAAATTTTTCACTTTTAAAATAAATAAACAATTTAGAAAAATAAAAAAGAGAGTGCAGTGAAACTTCAAAACTACTCCCTCAGGTTCCGGAATCTGTTAGCATCTTATCCTCGGATGCGGCATGAAATTCTTCTACTCTTGCAGGTGGCCTTGGCTGGGTTTGCACGGACTCAGCACATTCACACCGCTTCCAAGGAACAAGGAACATACGCTACATAGCTTCAGCCCTTGCAGCAGAAGCGTTGGTGTTACTCGCAGGTCTCTCGGAGGCTGCTTCATTTGGCATCAAAGATGTAATCTGTTTATCAGATTCAAAAAGTCTCATTGATTTAATTACATGAAACAAAGTTGTGGTTGCTCTTATAGGCATACTCTATGACATTGGCGTGTTGAGTGATTCCTTCAACTCTATCTTCTTTAGTTTCATTTTTCGTGTCTGTAACGAACCAGCAGATAAGCTGGCTAAAAACAGTATGTTTCAGGTGTCGAACAATCTCTCTGAGACTGCTAACTCTGTTTGATTTAAGTGGAATGAATAAAATGATGGTTTGAACAAAAAAAAGAAAAGACAGTGCAGTGAAGTTTTAAAATTGGAGTTTATAGGAAACTCATTAAAACTTTTAAAGTCATGTGTCCACTTATTGTCCACTTATTGATCATTTTAATCTTTTTAGAAAATTAAGATAAAGATATTAATTTGTTTAGATACTTGTTTTTAGATGCTAACCAATAATGTTGCTCTTAACATTACAAAAATCAATATCTTGGATACCATTATCTGATATACGAAAATGATTGTCTTATTGGCTTTGTGCAGGTAAAAAATATTTAGATAGCCCTTTTGTCAAAAAAAAAAAATTAGATAGACAACTAATAAGTAATATCAATACAGACAAAAGTTTTTGATGTCAACAAACAGAAGAAGAATAGAGGACAAATGAGATATTCCTAATTATACAAAAGGAAAATGTCTGTATTATGTGAAAGTGTAAATTGCATTAACTGCGATAATTCATTTATCGTAATAATCCATAGAGTATATACTCCAAAGTTTGGTCGTGTATATAATGCAATGGCATTTTTTTTTTGTAATTCTCGTAATAAGCTAAAGGTTGTTTAGTTTGGAATTTGTAAACAGCTTAAGACTGAAGTGTTGACTAGTAAAAAAATCAACTTAAAAATGATTTTTAATATATACATATACATATATATAGGAGATAAATGAAAGATGGATGATGACATTCGTGATTTATGATCATTCGATTATTTTCTCCAATGAGATTTTCTATGAGTATCCATAACTGGAAAATAAACTTTATAAGTTTATAGTGTTTTTTTCAAATAGTTCTGAATTTTGTCTCTGTAGTGTGGTTTAATTAGTTTTCAGGAACGAATTCAACCCTAACATCAAACTTAGTATTATTTCAACGCCAAAATTACTATCTTGATGTTAGACATTATTTTTAAAAATAAAATTTTAAAATTACTATTAAATTGAAATAAATTTATAAATTTCTCTTATAAGATGCATCTTCCAACATAAATACATAAAATATTTGTTGGTCATAATATATTTCAATTTCAGTGAAGAAACATAGTTACATCTACAAAATGTTACCCATCAACAATATATTGAACCTTGAAAGGTACGTACATATATTATTAGTTTATAAATTTTAAATAATGGAAACTTGGTTACTCATTTATTTTTATTAAATTGTTTAAATATTTTATTTATGTTAATAATTATCTTCAGATTACTTAAATCTTTCATACATTTATAATATAAATATATTTGATTTATCTACAAAAAAGTTGAAAGAGAAATAATTAAATCTATATTTTTGACTAAAATAGGCAGATTTAATTGCCATCATATATCTTTTTTTTTTAATGTTAGACAAAGATAATATTATTTTATTTATTTGTAAATCTATATAATACATTCTTCAAAGAAATGTAAAAATGTAGAAAGACCAAAAACTTCGCCCGCCTATTGTCTCTCTCTCTCTCGCCAAAGCTTTAATGCCGGCCGGAAACAAATAGACTTGAGATTTCGAATCTTGAATCTCGTCCAAGCATATTCCACCTCCTTCCTCGTAACCGGACGACTCGTCGGCGATGTTAGGACGAGACGAAGATCTGGTCCGTACGAAGAGTAGGAGAGGGAGTTTAGGCTCTTCCAGTTACCGGAGTTTGCGCGGAGCTTCTAGAAGCTTCAGAGACGTATTAATTCTTCCGGCAGAGGACAATGTTTGCGGGAGAAGCGAACGGAGAGAGGAAGATGACGTGGAGCTCAAGTGGGCGGCGCTAGAGAGATTACCGACGTACGATAGGCTACGAAAAGGGATGTTGCCGCAACAAACGTCGGTCAACGGGAAGGCTGGGCTTGAAGAAGTTGATCTCACGAAGCTCGCTCCTAAGGAGAAGAAACACCTCATGGAGATTATTTTGAAGTTCGTTGAAGAAGATAACGAGAAGTTTCTCCGTCGATTGAGAGAAAGAACAGACAGGTTTTTTTTGTACTTCTGGTGCTTTTTTTATTTTTTAGTTTGGTCTGTATCCTTCTGACACAAGTACAATATTAAAACAAAACCTAAGTGTTTATGTCTTTTTAGCATTTTTTGAATGGATTTCGTTTTGGTCCGTTTGAGAAAACAGGGTGGGAATCGAAGTGCCGAAGATTGAAGTAAGGTATGAGAATATATCAGTGCAAGGAGATGTACGTAGTGCAAGCAGAGCGCTTCCTACTCTCTTCAACGTCACTTTGAATACACTCGAGGTTCTCAATCCTTTTTTTTATTTATTTTATTAATTATATTCATTCCTTTGAAAAAATAATAGATGCACAATTTTAAAAGATGTTTTAAGAAATTTGTTTTATAATATACGATATTTTTTTCACATATTAGGTAGCTTTCAGTTTTTAATGAAATAAATTAATTTTTAATGATATTTTTAGGATTATCTTTTTACAATGTTAACAAATAACTAAAATTATATTCTTAGAAGAAATAAGCCAAACATAAGATGCCAAGCTGCCAAGATGCTGTAAGATACTTAGATACGAGTTTCAGGAAAAAGATAAAACCTATAACTTCACAAGGTTCTTACGTCTAATGCATTATGCATATAAATGTTCCCTTTTAGTGGGATGAAAGTCTTTTTGTCAACTCGCGATGTTGAAGTCTTATCGGTCCAAATTGTATTTATCTTAATACATTTAGAACATATGTATAAAATGTTAAATTTACTTAATTAATTACGGTTTTGAAATAATTATATTCATTTCTTTATTTTTTTCCTTTCTTTCTATAAACAATGGCCAAGCTTTACTCAATACGTTTTTCTGTTATTTTCTTGTATAGAGCATTCTTGGAATGTTCCACCTCCTTCCATCTAAAAAGAGCAAAATTCAGATACTTAAAAATATCAGTGGCATTGTCAAACCATCAAGGTAAAAATAATTTCATAATGAGACAGTGATCTCTGGTATATATGAAGGAGATATAGTGAGTATTGTTGTTGAACACTCTTGCTTGCAGGATGACGTTATTACTTGGTCCACCAAGTTCAGGGAAAACAACATTTCTACAAGCTTTGGCTGGAAAGCTCGATGACACTCTCCAGGTTTGTTCTCTATCTTAGATATTGATTTAGATGTTTGGTGGTTGAGTTAACATTTCTGTATTAAAAAAAAAACATCTGTATTTATTGGCAAACAGATGTCTGGGAGGATAACTTACTGTGGTCATGAGTTTAGCGAGTTTGTTCCTCAAAAGACATGTGCATACATCAGTCAACATGACCTCCACTTTGGAGAAATGACTGTGAGAGAGACGTTAGATTTTTCTGGACGCTGTCTAGGTGTTGGGACTCGGTACCAGATGCTTACTGAGCTCTCAAGGAAGGAGAGAGAAGCGGGTATAAAGCCAGACCCTGAGATTGATGCATTCATGAAATCTATTGCCATATCAGGGCAAGAAACTAGTTTGGTTACCGACTATGTACTTAAGGTACAGCTTTTCTTGCATCTTCCGTTAATGAATAAAAGAAGTACACATCAGTAGTTAGAGAAATAATTAATTAATATATAAAGGGTAAGAGTTCATCCGCTTATCGCAATCGGGTAATTAGAAACCCATGATAAACTCAAATTTGAATCTTCTTAGTGCTAAAAAGTGAAGAAATGGTGTTTTTAGGCTCATCTTTGGTAAATGCTAACTTTACAGATACTTGGTCTTGACATTTGTGCTGACATACCTGTTGGAGATGAGATGAGACGAGGTGTTTCTGGTGGACAGATGAAGCGTCTAACAACAGGTTAAAACTTTAGTATATTACTTTTATCCCCATGAATAGTTACAGTGTCTATAACATGGATGACTCTTGTCTAAAACTGAGCAGGAGAGATGTTGGTAGGACCAGCAACAGCTCTTTTCATGGATGAAATATCAACAGGATTGGACAGTTCCACAACATTCCAGATTTGCAAGTTCATGAGGCAATTAGTTCATATATCAGATGTTACAATGATCATCTCTCTTCTGCAACCTGCACCAGAGACATTTGAGCTTTTCGACGACATTATCCTGCTCTCAGAGGGACACATTGTCTACCAGGGCCCAAGGGACAAGGTTCTTGAGTTCTTTGAGTACATGGGGTTCCAATGTCCTGAAAGGAAAGGTGTTGCAGACTTTCTGCAAGAAGTCACGTCTAAGAAAGACCAAGAACAGTATTGGAACAGGAGAGAACAACCTTACAGCTATGTCTCAGAGAGTGACTTCTCAAGCGCCTTTAACTCTTTCCACACCGGGCAGCAACTAGCATCAGACATGAGGGTTCCTTATGAAAAAGCTAAAACACATCCTGCTGCGTTAGTGACACAGAAGTATGGTATATCAAACCGGGACCTTTTCAAGGCATGCTTTGATAGAGAATGGCTTCTTATGAAACGCAACTCCTTTGTGTATGTCTTCAAGACGGTCCAGATAACCATCATGTCTTTGATTGCCATGACGGTCTATCTTAGGACAGAAATGCATGTAGGCACGGTGGCAGATGGTCAGAAGTTTTATGGTGCTCTATTTTTCAGCTTGATCAATGTACTCTTTAATGGAATGGTTGAACTAGGTTTCACAGTGATGAGGCTCCCAGTTTTCTACAAGCAGAGGGACTTCTTGTTCTATCCTCCATGGGCTTTCGCCTTACCAGCGTGGCTTCTAAAGATCCCATTATCTCTTATTGAGTCAGGAATATGGATAGCATTTACATATTACACTATAGGTTTTGCTCCTGCTGCTTCCAGGTACATCTACTTGCTTCTAGTGCTCATGAATATCACCAAGGAACTTTCTTTAGAACTAACCAAACTTGTGCCATTAGGTTTTTTCGACAGTTGTTGGCATACTTCTGTGTGAATCAGATGGCACTTTCTTTGTTTAGATTTCTTGGAGCCGTTGGAAGAACAGAAGTTATCTCCAACTCGGTTGGGACCTTCACAATGCTAATTATATATACTCTTGGAGGCTTCATTATTGCTAAAGGTAAGTGTTAATTCTGAAAGTGACTTAAATCTCTATGCACCAATAAAAGGCCAAATTCGTTTTTCTAAAAAGAAAATGAATATCGAGTAAGTATAAATACGGGTTTAAAGAGTTGTATCATATTGTTAATATACAAATCCTAAAACGAATATCCTGGTTTGCTCTCTTAAGTTTCCTTACTTTCTTTGAGGTTAATTCGCTTTTGTTTTCAACAGTAACCATATGGTCACATGTCTTATTACAGAGCATATAACTACAGAATCAAACACCCTTCTCTTGATAGCATCTTTGGTCTGTGAGAGATTGTTAAGCGAAACCATATCTTATATTATCTTTTTTTTATCAGATGATATCCCTCCATGGATGACATGGGCCTATTACATATCCCCTATGATGTACGGACAGACTGCTATTGTTATGAATGAGTTTCTAGATGACAGATGGGGAGCGGTAAGACTTCACCAAGTGATCAAGTCCTCATTTGCTTGACTTCTCTTTGCCTATTGTGATGCAAAATCTGTTATGTTACATGTCGCAGCCCAACAATGATACCCGCATCAATGCAAAAACAGTTGGAGAAGTCCTTCTGAAGAGCCGAGGCTTCGTTACAGAGCCATACTGGTTCTGGATCTGTATCGTGGCGCTACTCGGGTTTTCTTTGTTGTTCAATCTCTTTTACATAATAGCCTTGATGTATTTGAACCGTAAGTGCACTTCCAGCTTTGGACAAGGATCATTTTCTAGTTGAAAGGATCTTGAAAAACATTTATGTATTCTTTCAGCTCTTGGTAACTCCAAAGCTACAGTTGCGGAAGAAGATAAAGACAAACAGAAAGGAACAGAAGGTGAACTCTTTTACCTCTTTTACGTTTGAGTGTTCTGTCTTTTCACTTTACACAATGTGCCTAGGTTTCTGATTCTACTGAGAATCTGTGCAGGTTCTCTTGTGGAACTAAGTAGCCGTTCAAGTAATGGACCGAAGAGAGGAATGGTTTTACCTTTCCAACCACTTTCTCTTGCATTCAACAATGTGAACTACTACGTGGACATGCCTGCAGTAAGTAAATTACACGTCTCAGTTACATCTCTACAATTAAAGTTTCATTCATTGTTTCCCTTAAAACATTGCAGGAAATGAAAGCTCAGGGAGTTGAAGGGGATCGCCTCCAGTTACTAAGAGACGTTGGTGGAGCTTTCAGGCCAGGCATATTGACTGCATTGGTTGGTGTCAGTGGTGCAGGTAAGACAACCTTAATGGATGTCTTGGCCGGCAGGAAAACAGGAGGCAACGTCGAAGGGAGTATTAGCATATCCGGTTATCCAAAGAACCAATCAACATTTGCCAGAGTCTCTGGTTACTGTGAACAAAATGACATCCATTCTCCACATGTTACAGTTTATGAATCCCTCATATATTCAGCTTGGCTTCGTCTTTCCGTAGATATAGATGCCAAAACACGAGAGGTATGTACAGGACCGGTCCTGACATTTCGGGGACTATAGGCAATTTAGTAAGGCTGGTAACATATTTTTCCTATTTATGTGAATGATAGATGTTTGTTGAGGAAGTGATGGAGTTAGTGGAGCTAAAACCTCTTAGAAACTCTATAGTTGGACTTCCTGGAGTTGATGGGCTTTCAACAGAACAGAGAAAGAGGCTCACTATTGCAGTTGAATTGGTTGCTAACCCTTCTATTATTTTCATGGACGAGCCTACATCTGGTCTTGATGCAAGAGCTGCTGCCATTGTTATGCGTACAGTTAGAAACACTGTTGATACAGGAAGAACTGTTGTTTGTACCATTCACCAGCCTAGCATCGACATTTTCGAATCCTTTGATGAGGTTTTGCTTCCAGTCACTCTATACTTTTGAGTCTCAAAACCAGTATACAGTTGTTGAATCATCTTTGGGTTAATGCAGCTTCTGTTGATGAAACGTGGAGGGCAAGTTATATATGCTGGAAGTCTAGGGCATCAGTCACAAAAACTCATTGAATACTTTGAGGTAGTCTAATCATTTTTTAACCATCTATTGGCCTTATGTATTTGTGACACATATCTAATACTACTTGCAGGCTGTTGAAGGGGTTCCAAAGATCAAGGACGGATACAATCCAGCTACATGGATGCTTGATGTCACTACTCCTTCAATGGAGTCACAAATGAGCTTGGACTTTGCTCAAATATTCACCAACTCCTCTCTTTATCGGTATGTTCAAGAAAGACAGTTACTACTATTAGTACTACACCAGAGTATTAAACTGTCTGAAAACTCGTAGGAGAAACCAGGAACTCATCAAAGAGCTCAGTACTCCACCACCTGGATCAAATGATCTCTACTTCCCAACTAAGTACTCACAACCGTTTTGGACACAAACCAAAGCTTGCTTGTGGAAACAGTATTGGTCAAACTGGAGATTCCCTCAGTACAATTCCATCAGGTTTCTCATGACTATAGCCTTTGGCGTCTTATTTGGTTTGATCTTCTGGCAAACAGGAACGAAAATGTAAGGCTCCTTTCTTATGTAACTATCATTTTATCAAAAAACCGTGACTGATTCATCCCATAAAACAGAGAGAAAGAGCAAGACCTTAATAACTTCTTTGGAGCCATGTATGCTGCTGTACTGTTCCTCGGTGCCACCAACGCTGCAGCAGTTCAACCTGTAATAGCCATTGAGAGAACTGTTTTCTACCGCGAAAAAGCTGCTGGAATGTACTCAGCCATCCCTTATGCAATTTCCAAGGTTGCTGTGGAGATCATGTACAACACGATTCAGACAGGAGTTTACACGTTAATCCTTTACTCAATGATAGGATACGACTGGACGGTGACCAAGTTCTTCTGGTTCTACTACTACATGTTAACAAGCTTCATCTACTTCACTCTATATGGTATGATGCTTATGGCCTTGACAACAAACCCTCAAATCGCTGGAATCTGCATGTCCTTCTTCGTCGTTCTTTGGAATCTTTTCTCCGGTTTCCTCATCCCTAGACCGGTAACATTATTAAGAAAGTTACATCAATCAATAATCATATGAAAAAGAGTGTCACTAACCTTTTAAGTTCTGGTGACAAACGCAGCAAATACCGATATGGTGGAGATGGTACTACTGGGCAACACCAGTGGCTTGGACACTGTATGGAATCATTACATCTCAAGTAGGAGACAAGGATTCTATAGTGCAGATCACTGGTGTTGGAGACATGAGTCTCAAAACGTTGCTCAAGAATGGCTTCGGATTCGAACATGACTTCTTACCAGTTGTAGCTGCTGTCCACATTGCATGGATACTGCTCTTTGCCTTTGTCTTTGCTTATGGTATTAAGTTCATCAACTTCCAAAGAAGGTGAAGAAACCTTTGTACAACATAGTTGAAAATCTTTGTATGTTTGAAGTTGTTGAAATCATTTAATTTTCTTTGTTGCTAGTATTTGGTTAGTAACAATAATAACACCTTATGTTACCAAATTATACTTTAAATATTATTTCTTTTCTCAAAACTACTACCATTAATTTGTCTACTAAGTGATACGATATGAACACTTGCTTGGTTCCAAAAACATTATTCTTTGAGAGGCAAATCTGCAGAGAACTGTTACAGATACATGTGAAAGCTTAAGAGAATGGAAGATGATAACAAAGCCTACTCTCTTTATACCGCGAAAATTTGAAGAAAAACGCAAAGCAAAACAGTTGCGTTGGTTTGAGACTGTTCAATGAAAGGCTTGCGTTGAAACACCGAGCTGATGGAGAACACTGGTCGGGGAAGATGATGAGGAAGATCTCAGGGCTTCAGCCAATGGTCCTCCCATGTGATGGTGGTTGTGGTTGGTACCTCCACCGCTCCACCAGCTCATGTTTTGCTGGTCCCTCCCAATGTTGTTGCTCCTAGCTTCCTCTTCATTACCAGTGGACAGCTTCAGAGAGACGTCTGAGGAAGAGTTTCCAGGCATAGAGATGGAGAGACAAGTGGCTGAGCTCATGGGGCTTGAACTATTGTCGGCTTCAGAACGAGGCCAATCATCAAAGAAGTGCCTCAAGATGTGGCCTCCGTCTGATCCATTGCTCCCAAATCCATAATGGGACTCGTATGGCCTCTTGTTGTTGTTGCTTTCTTGTTTCACCTCTGAGCAACTGTTATCAAATCACAAAGCAAAATATTGTCAACAGAGATTCCACAATTAGGCTTAACAACAACATAGTTGGAAGCGTTTCCAATATTTTAAATGCAGGTTGTTAAGAATAGTACAGTTTATTATTGTTATTGTTAGTAATCAGTTTTGTATCATGTGATGTGTGTGGATAGGGAAAGTGGGTGCAGAAGAATCTAAATGCTTTAACTTTTTGTTCTGCAAGATATGAGACATTGATGGGTCAGCTTTCACTAAGGTCCTACCATTCCTTTGTTCTGTATCTAAAGTCTCTCTCTCTTTCTGTTTGAAAAGTTTCACAGCTAGCTTCACATAATAGATTCTATCAAATCCAGTGTTATCATTATTATCTGTCAATAATAGAAAAGCCAGCAAATAAAGAAGCCTAAAATCATAAGGATGTGTCTCTCAGTTTCCAACATTACCCCTCTCTCCACAACATAACTTCACATTCAGTGTATGATGAATATACAAACCCAAGTTGTGTGTCATTTAGTTGTTAAATATCAGAACCAATCTTGAGTTTCCAAAAAATCTTTAAATGGTGAAATTCAACTGTCTCAAGTCTTTAACCAAAAGCTTATTGTCTTAATGCTTTTGACCAACAAAGATCAAGAACTAAAAACAGACATGAAACAAACAGTCATTTAATTACCTTTGACTTGAGAAGAAGAAGCTAGATGATCCACCTTGACCCACTTCCTCACCACCGCCAAAAGCAAAGGAGGATGGTGTTGATGACGGTGCCGCTGTGGCTGGGGAAGCCATGGAAGTGGTGGTGGTAGCATTGACTATGGGAGTTTCCACAGGCTTTCTTGAACGGTTGCGGCCACGGTGCATGTGGCGCTCGCAGTACTTGTGGCCAACGAAGACGTCCCTTGAACATCTCCACTTCTTACCATCAGTTCTCCTGCATCTCCCTGGCTCAGGATCCATCGCCCCCCTCCCCAAATACCCTGTTTTCCCATATCACAGATGAGATCACGAATAGAGATTATATGAAATTATATACTTAAAATTGTTTAAACAAAATCAAGAACCCATCACATGCTTCTTCAAGATTTACAAAATAAAATAATACTAAATCTTGGGAACATAACTCCAGCAACAACATCACAGAACCCATGCATCACATATATAAAATATATTAAATTTTCTCTTCAAACAAGGAGGAAGTGATTTAAATAAAGAATAAAAGAAGCATATTCTCATGATGAATGAAACCAAGAAAGGAGAAAGAGAGAGAGAGACTAACAAGCAGGCTGGTAATGAGGTAGGTGGTGAAGAAAGTAGGAAGGAGATAGATGGAGAAGACTTTTCTTGATTGGTAGAAGGAGCTCTTGTGGAACAGCAGCTCCAGCCAGCATGTACCTGTAGATCAGTGCCTGTAGTTCAAGCTCTTGCCACTGTGCCGAGCTAAAGAAACTCCCCATCTCTACAGAACAACAACAAAATGGATGTCATTTGTTTGACTCTACCGAGCGAAAAGTCTCTCTTAATTTTCAGAAAAATGAGGAAAGAAAAGACTCACTGGAGAACCTGGAAGAAGAATCAGGACATAAGGAGGAGAGTTTAGAAGACGCAGGTTCAGGGGCAAAGAGTGGAAGAACAGTAGAAGTTGCAGTTTGGGACTGAATCGGATCAAAGGCATGTCTTGGTATCTTAGCTGCAGAAGGTTGTGGTTCTGACTCTGTCTGCACCTGCTTGCTCCTCCATTGTTTCAGTTGCAAATCCATGGGAAAGAGAGAGTGTTGGCTACTTTTTCCAGGGTCTGGTTTTAAATAGCAGAAAAGTCTCTGTTGGGGGGGATGTGAAGAGCAAAAGAAGAAAGAGAACAAAGCTTTTTACTAAGGAATAGCTGCACCTTGCAGCTTTGTTCTTTGCAGTCAGTTTCTGTATCTGACCTTCTTCTGCAGAGAGAGAGAAGGGGAAAGAGGTTTTTATTTAGGGCACTTGAAACTTGAGAGGAAAAGACAGTGAGACGAGACAGATGGGGGGAGAAAACTATACGGTAAAAGACTATAAGAACAACAACTATTAAACTTTATTAATGGGGTTCACAAATCTTCATTAATCTATGATTATTAAATTATAGTTTATGTCTTCATTAATCTATTAAACTATTAATCTTCATTAATCTATTAATAATATTAGTATAATAAAGCAAGTCAGAAAACACATAAAGAACCACACTCCGAGATGAAGATCGAGAGATAGTAACCTGCATCTGCCTTGGAAATAGCACTTGAATAATCTGTATTTCTTTAAATTAGTTTATTGAGAAAAAAACAATAGCCTGATTAGTGAGAAAATAATAGTCCTTTTTTTTTTGTCAAACAGAAAATAATAGTCCTTAATCAGATATATTATGACACGGGCGTTACTTCGATATGATTTGCAGTTGCATTTGATGACAAACCAAACGACATTAAGTTCAAGTTAAATTCATACTATTAAATCATATGGCACTGAGTATACTTTTCAGTTCTGTGTTTCTATTTTGACCCTTTAAATTGTGTAGCTTCCTCTATATTTGTTTTATCCATAGATCTCTATCTAGATGTTCAACACCATAAAATCGGAGTTTCGATCTTTAGAAAAAAAATAAAATTATGCGAATTAATGAAATAAATACTTATAAAAAATCTGCAGCATAGCACAAAAAATACCACCAAACGTAGATCTTATAAAACGGTTCAAATGATGTATTCAGACATGAATCATTATAAGACATGTCGCATATAGAATCGTCTTATCGTTTATAATCGCATTATCCAGTGTTAAAAAAAAAATTTATCTAGATTTCTGCTGTAACATTAATTACATGGAACATGTTGAATTATCTGTGGAATCAATTGAAATCTAATATAATTAAAACACAAATACACTTATAAATTAACCATTACAACTTTAATTTATTTACACCTCAATACTATTAAACTAATAACTAACATAACTTTATCATTATTTATCTTTTTTCTAATTTAATAGACAATTACCTAAACTGAATTCACAACAAATTTATGATAACTTTAAAATTTAATTAATATATCATAATTCAAGATCAATATATTTAGGATCCGTAATTTGGTAAGTCTCAAATTAAAAAAAAAGTACTTAATAAATTTTAGCATATAAAATAACAAAACTATTATATAATCACTACTTTCCCAAAATTTAATTAGTTTCAATTTTTCTTAAAATAAATTTTACTAATTAATAAATATATACATATATATATATATATGTGTGTGTGTTTTTATAAGTCAGACGCATCAAAATTTAAATAGATTTTTTAGATTAATACTGAAAATTAATTTTCATATTGTTATAAAGATGAATATGTCTGATATTTTGATTTTAGAATGAAAACGAGTGTCATTAATTAACTAATATGATAAAAAGTAATACAATGTTAAATGTAAAACAATAATTAATTTACATGAACATAAAATAACATTTAAAAGCCACCTAAACTGATTTAGATATCCATTTAACAAATTTAGAACACACTATCATTTTAAACTATGTAGTTATATTTCTTATTATTTATTAGTATTAACTAAAAACTAAAATAATCATTATATAATATAAAATGAAATATGAATTGTTCCGTTAATATATTATTGGCACTAGCTAGCATCTTTCCATATATATTGCAATTTGTTCAACTTGCAATTTCTATTTTATCGACAAAATTCAATAGGAATGCTTCACACATCCTGAAGGTATGAAGGCCTTGAGTTCCGAGTGAAGTGAACAAGATACAAAGAAAAAACTACTTTGTCTTCTAGCAGTCGGCGTCTATTTGAATAACTCACTGCATGCAGCCCAAAATAAGTCAGTTACTATTTAAGCAATTGCCATTTTTGAAACCGAAACCAAGGTCGTAGGTTAAAATTTTGGCAAATTTTTGGTTTAGTCTGTCAAAGGTTTATTTAGAACATCGCTAATGTGTTTATTTCCTTTTTCCTTTCGAAATGAATTAATTGAATCTCAATCCAACTCTGTCATGTTACTCTATTTTTAGAGCAATCAAATTTTTATTAGAAAATGAGTTCTGTTTGAAAAAAAATTCAGTCTGAAGTCTTTTAAATTTTTTTAAAAGAGAATGAGTTTTTACAATCTGTTCCTTCCAATTATAAAATTCACGACTCAAAGGAGTTGGAGAGAGATGCAATAAGAAAAGAGAAGAAGCAGGTGGGACTGTGTCAGAAACTTTGAAGTGAGGAAAGCATAAAAGTGAGTAACACAAGTGGGTGGTGAGGGTTTCTCTCTAAAATTTTCTTACAGTGATCATCTCTGATTTGACTACACATAGTACTCGTTTTCACTTTTACCCCTTAATTCTCTATTTTTCACCTTTTTAACCTCCAAAATCTTTATTCACACTTACTCCCCTCACACCAAACAAACATTTAAAAAACTACCTATTCTTCTTCAACCCGAGCGCATTTCATTGTCGTCTTTGTAACTTTGTTAATAATCTTTTCTATCGTTTTCATTCGTATTTTCTTACGTCAGCTAGAGACGTTTGTTTATGTCATGTTTTTCTTTAAATCCATTGATTTCACAAATTACAGGTAGATACATCATTAAAATTAACATAACGAATTATTGTGATGTTATACAATCGAATCTAAAACGAAATCGTAATATACAAAATTTGAGGAAGGACAGAGAATAAGAAGGAAGAGGCAAAGGATACAGGAGGACCGAGAGTTCACATGTCCGAGACAAGACAAATACGTTTTTCCTGACACAAATCTGTCAGAGACCAGTTTTAATTTTATTATTAATAAAATGCCTTTTGTTTTGTTGTATGAGAAAGAAACGTATATTATTATGTCAATATTACAAACTAGAAGGGTCCGAGTCAGGCCACATGGGTCCCACTTTTTGGACAAATTTTGCTAATTATGTTTTGTAGTAAAAGGCAAGTCACGCCGGCACGCGATCCCTCACGTGATCCCACGTGCTTTATTATTCTTACTCTCTTACGTTTACGTTTAGGCATGGGTATTCGAAATCCCAAAGTTTTATCTATTTTTTCGGTTTGTCAAAATCAGCTTCATTTTAGATGTATAAAAATTTGGTTTAGAACCGATTCGGATTCTATCGAGTTTTAGGTCAGGGTTAATAAGTCTTTAAAGAACCAGTATAACTCCATATACTTTCGTGTTCGAGTCCATATATTTTCGTGTTTGAATCCTAATCGGTACTTCGATTTAAAAGTACATGATTTATATCTACTTTTTAATTAAAATATAAGTAAAATCTGTTCTTCGGTTTTAAAATACTTGATTTGTATCTATTATATAACTAAAATATAAGTAAATCAATTTAAAAATAAGAAAAAAATATTAAATATGATCATTCAAAATCAAACGAAAGATAAACACAGTTATTAATAAAAAAAATCAAATATATGAAAGTATAAAATAAAAACCAAGTTCTCATGAAATGGAAAAATATTATTCAATAAAAATTAAAATTAAAATCTAAAAATTTCATGCTTCAACCGCCACCTTCAACATCAATATTCATGTAATAAATAATTATTTTAGATGTTAAATAATATCTTAGTGTATTTTGGATACATATTCGGAATTAAAATCATGTTTAGTATAAAAAAAAATTTGAATGTTGAATGTTTTGGATTCTAACGGATATCTATTTAGATTCAATTCAAATAATATTCATAACCCGAAATATCATAAAACAAGATATATTCGATATTTATGTCGAGTTCGGATTGGTTCTGATTAATTTTTATCGGATTTGGTTCAGTTCGGGTTTTCGGATTTGGTTTATTTAGGTCCTACTTACGCCTCCCTCTCTTTGCTTCTTCTTTTTTGTTAGGTAAGGAATTTTATTTTATTTTTCATTATGTCAATTTACCGAATCATATTTTGATTTACAAATCTTTCCCTTTTGTTTTTGTTTCCCCTCACGTGTGTTATTTGATCTTTGTGTGTTTAAAAGATGATATTTGCGAAATACGAATCTACACGACTGCGAAACATTTCTAGCGGTCTGGTTATACTTTGATATACCATACATATAGAAAAATATAATCACGTGATCGCAAATGTTTTTTAGGTGTAACATTTATGTTTACTAACATTACGTATACATATGCCTACATTTGTATTGCCCAAAAATAAAATGCCTACATTTGTAAATGTAAATTTCTATTTCCCTACTGGTTATATAGTCAATTAACTACAGCCACAATAAAGTCTACTTCTAAACTTGGACCAGGACCTACTTTAATAATTTGAAGACAAAAAACTAAAAGAAATAAGAAAAGGTATCTAAGTGCATGACCGCACGTGTCAACATGCAGAGATCAAACATGCGATCTTTTAAATAAACTAAAAAATCCAATGTAAAGACTACTTTGCCTTCATGACATGCCAATCTCTTGGTATCTTTTTAAATCAGTATCCGAAACAAGTTGTTTTGAAAAACATCAACCATCAACTAGGTCTACTTGACTCTATAAATCGAAACTACCATGTGAACTTATTCCAAAAGAACATTAATTTGTTTTCCTATGTTTATAGAGAGGCTTCACGCACTAGATCCATAATTTCCTCGAATCAAGTATCAGGGCAGGTTAATTACTTCAATTTTTTATCAACGTATTTGAATCCTGAGATTTTGAAGTGCACGGTTTTATTAAATCCCCCAACACAATACTAAAATTACATAAACTAGGTTAAAATAATTTTGATTTGGGTTGTAAACTTGGTTTTTGTCTAACCGTTGCATGATGTTGGTCGCTATACAGTTTTGTACTGAATATATGTCTCAAAAAATATCGTTGAACAACTGATTAAATATAATTAATGCTTTTTGGTGCTTAAATAAACCGATTGGGGTTTCACATGAGCTATCGGCAATAGGGAAAAAAAGTGTCCATCTCGTCCAAAGCCAATTTGAGCCGATAATTGATGATTAATCAGTGAAGTAGTCATTTTGGGCCTACGCACAGTGATTTAAGCCTTAATCAGAAAAGCTTAAGGTTTATTTAAGTAAACTAAAGTATATAGCCCAATCCACTACATAAGTTTACTAACGAAAGCTTGGGCAGAAATGTTAATAATCGGCTTGTAAGTTGTAAACTAACAGGTACTACGACTTTTGTTAAAGGATTTGTTAATATATGCTTTTGAACTACCACTTTTGGGTTTGTTAATATATGCTTTTGAGCGACCAGTATAAACGGAAATTTGAAATTAATTGGCATCTTTAATTTCTTCCACCTTTAGATTTTTATCTTTGGTTGACTTCACTAGTCTACTAGAACTTGTTTTTTATCTCCTAGAAAATTATCTTCCTATACCTTCGGATTATATATATTTATCGGGTTAGGTTCTCTCTCATTCGGGTTTGGGATCTCATTTCAGTTGAATCGTGGGTAATCGCAATTTAGTAAACGCTATTTTGAATAACTGAACTAGATTTTATACGGATTTACTATGAACTTTTTAGTTTATGTAGTTTAGTGTTTTAAACAATTAGCGTGGGGGGGTTAGTGATTAGCTCGATAATTTGGGCGTGGGAATGAGTGTGGAAAGTAATTTTCGGGGAGACTAGTGAACTCAACCCTATTTTTCCCAAGGAAAGGTTTTTAGGCTTCTAGTTTTTCATTTTTTCTTTACATCCCTTTAGTTTCGTTTATATTTTGTTTTTGATGTTTGGAAGTTTCTGTTTGGTTCCTTCCACAATCGAATTCTTCTGCTCAGTATTAATTATCGATCTTGTCTTTTCTTTTTAAGAATGTTTTGTCCACATATTCACAATGATTTCTTTAAAACAAATACATTTATAGATTTGTTTCATTTGAATATGCTCTCTCCATCAACCGGTTTTGGGATATGTTTCTCTGCAAGTGGGCGATTCGGAACCCATGCATTTGTTTCTATAATAATTCTGATTTCTAACGTAATATCAACTGAAAATGTCATAAACCATATATAACGTCAATAAATATATTAAATAATAAATAATTCATGTAAGAAAGAAAAGTAATTAATAAGACATCATATAATTTTCTCTTTTGAAATTAAAATCACTAGGCAAAAAGCCCGTGCGATATCGCACGGGAACTCATTTTATAAAAAATATATTATTATCTATAATATATAATTTTATATGCCTGATAAAAAAATTAAACCATATAAATAATTAAATTTAATTTTGATGATTAAAATATGATTTACAAAGTATTCAAATATATATATATATATATATTTTATAAACCTTAATATTCCCTTTAATTTTTTATCAAAACACATATTGCATACAATTGTGTCTTCATCCTTTTTAAATTTTTTCATACATTTTTCACATGATAGTTATCTTCAACCACTTTTTGAACAAAATGCAATTTTTTTTTGCATGATATATAATTTTTTTCCTATTTAAGACATAATATTAAAATTATTAGTTTATAATTTTAAACAATTATAATTTGTATGTTGGTAATTGTTATTTTGTATATTTATCTACCTGCTTTATTTATTGAAAATGAATATTCAGAAAATTGAATATTGTAATAAATATATGTTGATTTACGTTAATATGACATGTCTCATTTATAATATTTTTTTTTTAATTTTTGGGAGAGTTCTCATAAAATACCAACACTTATTATATAAACTAACACATTACTTAAATAAAACCTATATTTTTTAAAGCAATCCCATTTTGAGATGAAAAGACACTTTGTTTAGATGGAAAAATTGCAACTTTGACATTATTTTTTTCACCATTTTATTATTAGTAGATTAGTGAAAATTTGATTTGAAAAATGTATGGGAGAGACTATTTATAGATTTTTTAAAGCCTATTTGAATAGTCACAACTCTTCAATATGAATAGTTGCATTCTTGTAACACTCACAACTTCTCATTTTTTAAAAGATACTAGTGAATAGTCACAACTTTTAAACTATTTTTAGAAGGACACAACCTTACAACATATAACTTTTAGAAAAGACACAACTCTCTACACATATTTTTCAAAAGACACAACCTTTCAACATAATTGAAGTTCACAACCTTAGGAATTAATTGGAAAAGACACAACCTTACTACATAGAACTTTTAGAAAAGACACAACCCTTTACACTACTTTTTCAAAAGACACAACCTTTCAACATAAGTGGATTCACAACCTTAGAAATTAATTGTAAAAGACACAACCTTCCAACATAGAACTTTTAGAAAAGACACAACCCTTTACACTTCTTTTTCAAAAGACACAATCTTTCAACATAAGTGGACTCACAACCTTTGGAATTAATTGAGATTGCTATTATTAGTAGATATAATTTTGCCAAAAAGAACATCATATAATACAACTAGCTATGATGTTTATCTCCTTACCTTTTTGGGTTCAAATATCTTCATACTATTGTTTACTTAATTGTTCTACTCATTAATTAAAATCAAGGAGATGTTTCATTGCCGTCGAATTAGGTTTTACAGGCGGCGATGCAATTAGTGAATGATGTCATTGTATCTAAGGAAACTTTTCTTTGTTGGTTGGCGGTAACATAGGATTCGTTATAAGAAGTGTAATGTAGTTGTTGTTTAATGGTTGTTCGCTGTATTGATTTTCAGTTTCCTATGTTTTGATTACTAAAGTTGATTGTATTTAACGGGAGATAAGACGAACATAATCAATAAATTTTGCACATAAGGTTAGTTGGGATTGGGTGGCACTTGGTAGTTCGGTCATTTTATTGGCTTTCTCTATATTTCTAAATCAAACAATCTGTCGTATTGGTATATATATACATAATACATGCCGTAGCAAAACAGCAAAACATAAACTATGGATTAATAAACAATTTGATACTGTATAGTGTTCTTATTTAATGCATTTTACACGTTTCTAGCCTTCTTCTGTCCAATAGATGTTCAGAGGTGAGACATACGTATGTACATGGTTATGTACTATAAATGTCGATGTATATGAATGCTTGTATAAATGTTTATATATATTACTAATATTATGTGAAGTGATTTCATTCACCTTATAAGTTTATTACATGTTCTTCTAGCTCCTACTTAAAGTAAGTCGGTCACAAATCAACATAAGAAGAAAACACTATTTCAATACCTTCGGCTTTCAATCAAGAGATTTCATCTCTTAGCTTAATTTATACATGCATCTCGAAATCATTGAAGAATTAGAGTGATGATGTATCCAAATGCAACTAAAGGCTCAATAAATACTCATAGACACGATAATAGAACACAAAACGAACCCTAAAGTCTTTTTTTTTTGGGCAAAACAAGACACAAAAGTTCTGTTAGCAAAACCATGTTGGCAACAATTTGTACCCAATATATGGTATTAGCCACAAAAAATAGCTGGTTCCAAATTCGTGGCTATATGACTGAAGACTAATCTCTGGTAATAAATCTAACATGTTAATGTATGTGACCATCATGAATTTAGCTTTAGGTAAATATGGTTAAAGCGTTAGTAGCTATTGTCAAAAAAAAATTCAAAAAATTCCACCTCGTATTTTATTCATCCCTTCTACGGAATTTTACAAAAATACAACTTTAAATGATGTGTTTGTTTTCCAAAATTGCAATTAAAATAAAATAGTATAATTAAATAATGATATACTCTATAACAACCAACATATAGCCCGGATAGCCGCCTCGGCCATTCAAATACCTCCTGATCAGGCGTAGATGTTCTAAAGCCAAATCAACAGAAAAGAAAGAGGAGGTGAATATGGCTCGGTCTAACGCCGGAGACGGAGTAGGAACCACCAGAATGGCAGAGGCTCCTCTGAACAACGAAATGATGTTTCATAGGAGCATGAGCACCAGCAGCTGTTTGTTCACGGAAGACGAGGATATGACTCGTACAGCGCTTTCAGAGTTTAAAGCTAAAGAGAGTGAGATTGAGAGGAGAAAGATGGAGATTCGTGAACGGGTCCAGGCTCAACTAGATCGGGTTGAAGAAGAAACCCGACGCCTCGCCACAATACGCGAGGTTTCTTACTTTATTTTTTTTTAGTTATATATATATAAAGTTTGAGGTTATGATAACCCAGTTATGTTGGTGTAATGGTAGAAAGACTCATCATGAGATCAGAGAACCAGGATCCATGAAGTTCCAAGGATCAGTATGCCTTTACGAAAAGAAAACAAAAGTTAGACGTTATGTTGTGTAATGATGATGGTGTTTTGTACAGGAGCTTGAATCTCTTGCAGATCCCACGAGGAAGGAAGTTTTGATGATTCGTAAGAAGATTGATAGCGTTTACAAAGAGCTCAGACCATTAAGTTACTCTGTTCAAAAGAAGGTGACTTACCATTATTCTTTTAAGATTGGTTTGGTTTATTTCTGTTTAGCAATCACCAAACTAAACCCTAAACTCGAAACTTGGAATTTTTTGTTGTTGTTTTTGTAATGGGAATGAAACAGCAAAGGGAATACAAAGAAGCAGTTGATGCATTCAACGAGAAGAATTTGGAGAAAATTCAGCTGATCACCAAACTCATGGAGGTTAGTTTCTTGCTCTTATAGTCTTATCTAAGTTGCTGATTCCTAGATTTGAATATTTTTGCGTACATTGTGTTTATGTTCTTACTGAGGAGATTGGACAGTTGGCTGGAGAAAGCGAGAATCTGAGGTTGAAGAAGCTTGAAGATTTGAGCAAGAGCATTTAGCGAATGTCTCAAAAACATACATGACAAAGATCAGCCAAGAACTTATTGGGTTTGGATTTTTGTTCACTGTGTGAATTATGATGTATCTTCTTGTGAAATGTGAATTTTATGGGTGTTTTTCTTTGTTTTTAATTTATACAAATCCTGTGTTGCATATTAAAAAAAAAAACTGTCACTCTTACAAAAATAGTATATATAGATAAATACCCTTTTCATGTGATTTTAGTTATGTTTTTCATATAACGTCTTCATGACCCATATATGCAAACAAACAAAATTATCTTAATTAAGTTTAGCATCTAGTTTGGGAAATTGGTGAATTTAATCTGTATACTTACAGTAGCTTTTGGGTGATTATTCAATATTAATGTCTAACTAGCGATGGGGACTATATTCTATTATGCAAATCTTATTGATAAATACATACACAAAGGTTCAAAATATTTGTTCCTCTCAATATTAAAGAAGAACCAAGCGAGAAATTATGAAGGCTTTTCAAAAATCATAGATACGTAAGACGGTGAGAGCAAGATATTTCTATAAAATTGCATTCTCGCTTCTTTTCTTTTCTTTTTTTTTTTTTTTTTTTTTTTTTTTTTTTGCATTCTCGCTAGATATGATCGAGTTGCTGCCAAACTCGTAATGATTCATTATTTTTGGCCCAAACAAATGATGTGAAATTACTTATTCATTGGAAAAACCTCTTATATAAGCAAGGATGTACGAATATCTGGTCTAGAGATCAAATCTGAATAATTAAGTTTCTTATATGTCTCAGACTTAATCAGATCAGTGAGGCCAACTGATATCAGCTCTGGTTTCAAGCGTCGGAGTTGTCTACAGATTTCATTAGTCTGTCATCAGAATGTTCTCGTTTATCGTATAATAAATACATGTGCCATCCAATTTATAGGTTTGTATTTTATCCGTTAGAATTATAAGAGTTTTTATGAAGATAAGGACATATAATATTAGGATAACGATATATCGTATTTGTATTTATCTATAAGCTAAACTCCTTAGGAATAGGATCTATCTGACTCTATTGCTACAGAAGTTTCTTACTCCGATATAGCCCAACGCAGTCCACTGCTTAGCTTTTTGTCCATGACGTTTAAATCATAAACCCAACAAAGGTTTATCTCTTTGTACCCGATACAACCTTTGCTAGGGCCCAACAAAGGTTTTTAGCTCTCAATTTACACCCACTGACATTAATGGCATTACGTATTTTTGGCAATTACGTAATTTCAAATGATTTGGTTGTGAAGGAGAGATTGTTTTGACTAGTTTACGTGTAGCATAATACTCCATTAATTTACGTGTGTAGAGGTTTGACCGTCTGAGAATTTGGGGGCTTGAAACATTTTTTAAGAACTCTAAAAATTTTGAGGACCGGAATCTGAGAGTTTAAACCTAAACAAAAAACTTCTAAAAATTTTGGAGGCCAAGACCAATGTTTCATTCGGTTGTCCCTAGATCCGGCCCTCTTGATCGGCATTGAATTAAAAGAAAAATCTTTAGACATAATAACTTTGGTCAAGTCAATGGTTGGAAATGAGAAAGATGCATCAAAATGATGGTTTAGATTATATATGTAATATGTTTAACCAATACAATTATGTCTAAACGTGTAAAGTTGAGTTTGTTAAAACATATACCTTCACCAAAACCAAATCTCATCTAGTTCTTATGTTAGTGAAGGTATATGCAGGGCCGGCTTACAAGGGGGGACAAGCGGTGCGACCGTTCCGGGTCCGAGCCCGTGTCCCCCCGTGTAATGATAAATAAGGGGCCCAATTTTTTATAAATCTATATTTTTATATATATAAAAAAATTATAAATATAATAAATAAAATTGAAAAGGGCCCAAAATTATTTGATATGTATATAATTTTATTTTCATTACAAAATATACAAAATATTATTGATTAAATTTTTAAAATATTTTAAACATTATCTTTATATAAATTTTAGAGAGTTAAAAAAAAATTTTCGCCCTAGGGCCCCTATCAGTGTTGAGCCGGCCCTGGGTATATGTTTTAACAAACTCAACTTTACATGTTTTCAGAATAAATACAAGTCTCATCCCAAGATTCTTATATCGTGTGGCCACGAATATGAGTTTATGTTTTATATCTCATTAGAAACTCCGATTATAAACTATGCATTCGGTATTGTTTTCACGAAGGATTAGCTGGGTTCCTAAACACCTCCATAGTCCACTATAAGTAATAGCTACTGTTTTTGAAAACTTGATAGTTCTATACAAGTTCGAGTTGATGGGGGGTTGCAACAATATTATTTTTTGGGTGCAAATGTTAAAACTTTTCCATTTTTTTATTAACGTTTGTAACCAAAATCATCAGTTTTCAAAGTTGCTGAACTCTTTCAAAACTAGAATACTTATTAGAATATGTTTTGATGAGATGGAAAGTGGTTGTAGTTATCTATCTATCTATATATAAAGCTAAGATTACTTGATGAGTTTTCTTACTTTGTATGTACAGCTATGACGTTTATTGTTTAAATCCAAATCAAAGTACAATAAATGTTACACATATGATTGGTTGGATATGTACTAAAATTCGTTTTAAAGATATTTTGGTTTCTGGTTGTATACTAAAGATTCATTAATAGATCTCAATCAAGAAAATATTTCACATTTAACTATATCACTAGATTTTGACCCGCGCAACCGCGCGGGTGTTTGTTTTTACTTTTTTTATACATAAATTATTATTTTTAAACATTAGTGGTATATTTTTTTAACATTAATCATATACTTAAATGTTTATATAACTATTTCAAATATAATAATATTATATTTTACATGTTATAATCAATCATTTGATTAAAACCGTACGTATTTTTACTTCTTATTATATATTTATCTTATTGTATTTGCATTTAGTTAGTAAGCAAATTAATATATTCATGAAAAAACATATTTGAAAATATTTTGTATTTAATTTATGCTAAATTCTGACCCATGTTTCAAAGCTGTATTTCTTTTTACTAATATTTTTTTAAGTTTATTCAATTTAGATAAAATATTATTGTATATACAAAAGTCTAAAATATGTTACTTTTTAGACATGTATTATAAGGTTTGTTAATTTTAAGCCGTTCTATCATCATATTATATTTTTAAAATAAATAATTTATATTTATGAAAATAAAATTTATAAATTTATCAATTGAATATACTTTTATCATATTTATTTAAGTATAATAATTGTATTTTAACATGATCATGACATAAAGTGGATAAAATAGGATATAATTTATTTATTTTTTATTTTATAAACGATAACTTAAAATACATTAAATTATTGTTAAAATACTTTTACACAGATTTATTAGAATTTAAAATGAAAATATATTATGATTAAAGTAGTTACAAAGATTTTATATTATAAAGAAATACATGTTAATTTTTATACATGTATTATATATTTTGCTTAATCCATCTTACCAACATATTAGATTTTATTTTTGAACATAAATTTTTTGTACTTATGAAAATAAAATTTATAAATTTAATACAGTTTTATTATACTTAGCTCAATATAATAATTTTCTTTTAATATGATTGATTATTGTTATATAATATATAAAATATTACAGAATTTTTTATTTTTTATTTTATAAACGATTACTGAATTTATTAATGTATAATAATATTTCAAACTAATTTCGAAATTAGTGAAAAATATTTAAATATAATTTCGAAAATGAAGATCATGTAAAGATCTTTTAAAACAGATTTGTTAGATTTTTAAAATAAATATATTTATATTTAAAATAAAAAGGATATCAAAAGATATTATGATAAAAGTATTTTAAAAATTCTATGTATTATTAGTCTTAATAAAATACATTTAATAAAATTTCTAAGTGATGGTCCAAATTAAAAAAAAAACCACACATGAAAAAAGTCATGAATTCTCTTTTAATATATAAGATTAAACTACATGTATGCTTTAAAAAGTACATATGATTGGTTGGACATGGTTGTCACATGGCAGTTAGGTCATTTTCTTGGCTTTGCTTTGGTATAATGCGTATAATTATCTCGATAAGATTATATAAATATTCTTATTTCATGCGTTGGCACACATTTCTGATTTTTGCTTTACAGGCAGCCCCCTCTTTTTCCGAAAGAATGTTAATTCTATTATAGTATAATACAAGTCCAGTCCATATTGAGATAAAAAATAAATATTAATAATTTTAAAACAATAATCGCTTCATTAAAAAAACGGTCGTACAAATACAGAAAGACAACTAATCTGATTAAGTAGAAGATTAGGTTTAATGATGTTAATTAAAACCAAACCACCTTTACTAAAGTAAAAGACAACCGAAACCCACTAACAATCCAGCAAACCAAAACAGATACGCCCTCCGCCATTAAAACACCCTCTCCAAGAAAAGCTTCTTCTCAAAACCCTCCCAGATCAGCAAACATAGGGCTACTCGAAGAACCCCACCGTAACTCCACCGAGGACTCGAGTTCTTGCTTTGGTTTGAGGAAGAAGAGCAGCAAAAACCACAAGGAGAAACCGAAGATGACTCAGACCAACGCCGGAGCTGGAACCGGAGCCGCCGCCACGACGGAGCCTCCTCAGAGCAACGAGATGGTTCTGCATACTGGAAGCTTGAGCTTCAGCAGCCATATGTCTAAAGAAGACGAGGAGATGACTCGTTCTGCGCTCTCTGCGTTTAAAGCTAAAGAGGATGAGATTGACAAGAGGAGGATGGAAGTTCGTGAACGGATCCAGGCTCAGTTGGGTCGGGTCGAGGAAGAAACCCGACGACTCTCCACCATTCGCGAGGTTAGATTCTACTCTCTCTCTCTCTCTCTCTCCCTCTCTCTCTCTCTCTCTCTCTTCTTTCAAGATCTTGAATTGGTCAAAATGAGGATAAAAGTCTTTGACTTTTTTTTTTTGTCTCTTCGGACATTAAACAGTTTGGTTTTGTTTTATTTGATGTGGGTTATATTCAAGATCTAGAATTGGTCAAAGTGCTTTGACTTTTTTGTCTCTTCGGACATGATACAGTTTGGTTTGATGTGGCTGTGTTCTGTTTTTCAAGGCAAAGATGGTTACTTTTTTTTCTTTTTTTTTACAGGAGCTTGAGTCTATGGCAGATCCTATGAGGAAGGAAGTGTCTATGGTTCGTAAGAAGATTGATAGTGTTAACAAAGAACTCAAACCTCTAGGTTCCACTGTTCAAAAGAAGGTATACAAACACACACACACACACACACACTCTTTGAATTGATATAAAGTATAAACACATCCAAAGGATTGATCTTTAGGCAATCTCTAAAGCCAGAAACTTCTTACAATTGATACAGGAAAGGGAATACAAAGAAGCACTTGATACATTCAACGAGAAGAACAGGGAGAAAGTTCAGCTGATCACCAAACTTATGGAGGTTTGTTCCTGAGCTCTCTCATCTTTAGATTCCTAATTTGCAGAGGTTAGTTTTTATTGCTTGTTATACATAAATGGTGTTTGGTTTTCTTCCTTGGGGAGATGGAACAGTTGGTAGGAGAAAGCGAGAAGTTGAGGATGAAGAAGCTGGAGGAGCTGAGCAAGAGCATTGAGACCGTGTGAATGTGGTTCAAGAACTAACTGGCTTTAGGATCGTCGGTTCGTTGTGTGAATGTACCTAGTTTACATTTTGTGAGAAGTGTGTATTTTTTAAGATTGTGGGTGTTTTTGTTAGTTTTGAAATATCTTGGGGTTGGTTTGTAAAATTAACGAAATTAGGGAGGAATGGGAGATTATTAGGATACTGAAACTCTTCACATTGATTATTTTTTTTCCTGTTCTTGGCTTCTTGCTTCTCTGTAATGTTTTTGTACGTCTTTTTTCAAGAATTTAATTTATTTTATTTCAAATTGTTTTACCACTTTTCGCTTTTAGAAAAAAATCTCTCTTTCGCAAAAGAAAAAAGAAAAGTGTATCTCGCGTGCGCTTTTGAGTCTAAAAGTTGTCGGAACGGCTGAATCATCGCAGTTGTTTAAGTGAGAACTCATTGATCATTATCGTCACTCATTTAAAACTGTATTACTCGCAACAAATAACAAAGTCCGTTTAAAATTTAGTGATCCGTGGAACATTAACATATTCACCAAGAGTCTATAGAATATTAACATATGCAACATTGCTGAAAGAAATGAACCCTTTGAGCTAATTGTGAAGATGTAAGATGGCGTGGAGAGAGACAGAGCCGGTCTTGGCTACAAACAAGTGAAGCATTAGCTCATAGCCCATTTAATGTTTATTAATCTTAGGAGTCAAAAATAACAGATAACGATCACCGAGAGAGTTGTGAGAACTGGTATTGGAGATTTCAAGTTTGTGGGTTCTCGAATCATGAAGCTGGGATATCAGGGCCAGCTCTGTGAACAGAATATGAGTTTCTTGAGTCAAGTCTGCTATTATAAAAGTTCATCAATGCCTTCTAAAAGATAGCCCAACTTTTCACCTAATTATTGTATAATAAGTACCTCTGAGTTTGATGAAAGGTTTCTATATGCATTCCCAAGGTTGGTTCGTATTTGTTGCTTATTAGTTTTTATAGTTTCAATTTTACTTATTAGTTTTTATAATTTCATTTTGTCTTGTTGTATGGTACGTCATATATGCAAACAAGACAACAAAAATCAAAACAGGATCGGCATGCAATGCTGTTTGTGTTTTTATTCATCATTCATTTAGGTTTTCAGGACATCGAAGTGAACGCGACATAATATAAACTTTGATATTTTGTGATCACAAATCCCATTCTTGTTTTTTTCTTAACAGTTAATGCAAATCATAACCAAAGCTTTTTGTATAAAGCTGAAAGGTTAGTTCATAAACGAAAAATAATAGAACTGCATTATTTGCTATATTACATTAGAATTTTGCATAGAAGGGAACTATTTATTATTCTAGGCCTTTAATCTTTCTTTTTTTAATACTCTTTCATTTCATAATACCCTTTAATAGGAGAGATCTACATGAGAAAGTATTTCAAAATGAAAAACGATACAAAACATATGAATATAAGTGAAACCAAAGTGAGGCAAAAAGGTAGGTGAAGTTGGTCTCGGCTCACCGCTGGGTCGATGTATTCCATCTCGGCATTTGATGTGGATTGATGTGCGCAAAACTACAGGCTTACCGACTCTTCCTTACTGATCCGGTTCAATGATTCAAACTCCTTAGATGAGTTAACCGAGCTGGTATCTCCATTGCCTGAAGAAGGCTTCCGGTTCCGAAACCAAACCGAGCTGCTTGGTTTAGCTAACACGAACACTCGGCAACCAGGTAAAAAAGCTTTATTGATATAGGCTTTGAAGTTTATAGATAAATATCAGTATATACATATTTCTATCACTACGCCATCTATTGGGTAATTGATCAAATTTCTCTCCTAAGTTCTTCAATTTGATTTGATATATTTATGTAGGAACACATCTTGCGTCTCAGTACCGTATTTAAACCTGCTAGGCATTCAAGGAACGATCATGGAGTTGCCCTAGATGAATTCAGGAAGAGTAACTACGATAGTGGCGTTGAACGTGGCGTTGAAAAAATCTTATATTATTCTCTCTTAGGTCTATCCTGTATGAAACAAAGACTCTTTATAGATAAAAGACTCAATTGCAGTGTTTAAGTGTTTATAGATTACTGATCGTGACTGTTTTTGTTTGCGCAGATGGATTCATCTTCTTCTTATGACCAGAACGATAAAATGTGTGACGATGAGATTCAAGGAGAAGAGACTTCAGAACCTTGCCTTGCTCGAAAGAGAAGAAAAGAAACTGAAAGATCAAGCTATGCTCTTTCACCAAAACCAAGGAAATTAGTTGCTCATAGAGTAAATGTATGGGAATTCTTTATCCAAAAAGAAGATGATCCTACACAAAACAATTGTTGTTTATGTGAATTTTTAGAAGCTGATGAAAGTAGCACTTAAAACATGTACTGTATGTATTCTCCACGTGAAAGAACTTAGTGTACTTTGGTTCCTTTTTGTATTTGATTCAGCTTAAGTTACAATATTGTGTTTGTTCAGGACTTTTAGATGCAAGTTTTTTTTCTTTTCTTTGATCACTAAGTTTAAGTACAACGTAAATTTGAAATTGAATGATAATACAATGATTTCTATTTTTTTTTACAAAGGATTTTAAAGAATATATTAAATAGTGTTTACAAAGGAAGCTGTTGAGAGAACCACTAACCCGGGGGAAAAAGAAACACCAACTACAATGCAAAAGCTAGGAATAGATTCATCCACCAGACATGGTGTTTAATTAGGCAATAAAACCATTAGTTGAGACTTGAGAGTAGTAGAGGTAATGGTCTAGAAACCATGACGATGGACTGGAAGTAGAAGCTACACCAGCTGTATCGATTTATAATACTCCCTCCGTTTTAGAATGATTTATGTTTTAGAAGAAAAAAATATTTTCTAAAATATTTATATTTTATATTTTAATGTATGTAATAATGGCAATTTGTAAATTTCAAAGATATTAATTGTATTTACTAAGTTTTAATTGGTTAAAATCATAAGAAATAGTTAAACACATAAATTAATACATTTATTGTCAAACTTTCACTACAAGAAAACTCAAGCTTAACGAGGAATATTAACGAGGAAAAAAAAACCTCGTAAGTTTACGTCAACTTTACGAGGATTTTACGTGAATAACGGTATCATCGTTATTTCCTCGTAAACTAACGACAAAAACCGTTCGTCGTAAAGTCGATGTAATGTGACGTGTCATTTACGAGGAAATAACGATGATATCATGTTTCACGTACGTTCCTCGTAAAGTGGACGTAAACTTCGCGTCTTATTTACGAGGAAACTATTTACTTGGATTTAGCGAGGAAATTTTGAATCCACCAACTTTGTAAGTGACACACGTTTTTTTTTGCACCTAATTAATTTTGAATCCACCAACTTTGTAAGTGACACACGGAGATTATTTACGAGGAAACTATTTACTTGGATTTAGCGAGGAAATTTTGAATCCACCAACTTTGTAAGTGACACACGTTTTTTTTTTGCACCTAATTAATTTTGAATCCACCAACTTTGTAAGTGACACACGGAGATTATTGAAGTCGAATTTCCAGGGATACTGAAGCTGAAATGCGTCCTCTTCAAATGTGAATGGTTCGACCCCCGTCGTCAACAGAGGTGTTCGGTCTAACAAATTCGGTGTAGTTGATGTCAACGGTGGACGACGGTACAACAAATTCGAGCCTTTCATCTTAGCTTCACAAGCAGACCAAGTTAGCTTCCTTCCATACCCTCGGATGAGAGATTCGGGTATAAATAGGTTAGCAGTGATCAAAGTAACACCTCGAGGACGAATCATCAGTGGAGAAGAACCACCATTGCAAGAAGAACAGATAAATGGAGTCGAGGAACCTGAACAAGAAATTGATGACATCCTTCTCATTGATCCGCATAATCACGAGTACGAAGATCTTACCGATGATGCCACAGACGAAGCTGTTGAAGACGAGTTTAATGAAAATGAAGACATTTCTAGTGATGATGAGAATGTCGATGAATCCGATTGATGTATTTTCGATTTTGTGTAGTTTGTTTTATGAATAAGGTAATGTGAGAGTTTGTTTTATGAATAAGGTAATGTGGGAGTTTGTTTTGTGAATAAAAAAATGTGGGAGTTTGTTTTATGAATAAGTAAAAGTGGGAATTGTGGTTTGGAATATATGAATTAGAAGATAAGGAATTGTGGTTTGGAATGAAAATAAATATAGGGTTTGGAATATATGAAGTAGAAGATAAGGAATATGGGGTTTGGGGTTTCGGATTTTAGGGATTTAAACGGAATACTCGTTAATTCCTCGTATGTTGACGTCAAACTTACGACGAATTTCTCGTTTATTCCACGTAGGAGAGATTCGTCGTAAATACCACGTAGGACAAATTCGTCGTAAATACCACGTAGGAGAGATTCGTCGTAAATACCACGTAAAATAAATGATGAACGCGGTCCACTTTAATTCCACGTAGGACGGAATCGTCGTAAAAACCACGTAACCAAAATCGTCGTAAACACCTCGTACTGTAAAAACTAGAAAAAAAAAAGAAAAAGAAGAAATATACTCGATTTTGTGTAGTTTGTTTTATGAATAAGGTAATGTGAGAGTTTGTTTTATAAATAAGGTAATGTGGGAGTTTGTTTTGTGAATAAGAAAATGTGGGAGTTTGTTTTATGAATAAGTAAAAGTGAGAATTGTGGTTTGGAATATATGAATTAGAAGATAGGGAATTGTGGTTTGGAATGAAAATAAAGATAGGGTTTGGAATATATGAAGTAGAAGATAAGGAATATGGGGTTTGGGGTTTGGGGTTTCGGATTTTAGGGATTTAAACGGAATACTCGTTAATTCCTCGTATGTTGACGTCGAACTTACGACGAATTCCTCGTTTATTCCACGTAGGAGAGATTCGTCGTAAATACCACGTAAGACAAATTCGTCGTAAATACCACGTAGGACAAATTCCTCGTTTATTCCACGTAGGAGAGATTCGTCGTAAATACCACGTAGGACAAATTCGTCGTAAATACCACGTAGGACAAATTCGTCGTAATTACCACGTAACCAAAATCGTCGTAAACACCTCGTACTGTAAAAACTAGAAAAAAAAAAAGAAAAAGAAGAAATATACTGGATTTACATGTGGCAAGACTTCCAGCAATTATATTACTTAAGTCTCACCAACATAAATTCCAATATCATCTTCTCTTCCTTTTTTCTCAAATTTTTATAATTTGAATAGGATTGGATTTGAGAGTATGATGTGAGATAGGGTGTGATTTGGGAGTTTGGGTGTGGGTTGAGAAGGAGAGTTACGGGTATATTTATAGGGAAGCTTTCCTCGGTAATTCCACGTAAACAAAATCGTCGTAACGTCCTCGTACCTAAAAAACACGGGCCTTTGTAATTCCTCGTATAATAAAACGCGGGCCTTTGTAATCTCTCGCTGTTTCGTCGTAAAAAAAAACACGGGCCTCTGTAATTCGTCGTAAAATTACGAGGAATTTGCGACGGAATGTAATCTTATATATACACCCCGAGCGCTCACTCTTTCTTTCCTCTCTACTTCCTCTCCACTTCCTCCCTGTTTCGTTGCAATGGTAAGCCTCTCTAATTCCTCTCTAATTTGGTTAGTTTAGGTAGATTAGGTGGTTAGTATAGGGAATTTAGATAAGTTTACGGATCTTATGTTATTTAGTGTTGATTAGGTGGATAATGTTGGAAAATATACTGTTGACGAAAATTTAAAAAATTAAATTTTTTTCTCAGGTTCGAAAAGGTAGACTTACTGCCCATTACAGAGAGATGTTCGGTGAGCCGGATAATCGTTTAGACCCGTCGTCTTCATCAGCTCCCGGTTCTTCGGGACAAGAGACTGTCCCCGAGACTCAGTACACTCAGAGAGTCTTTGGATCTCCTTCTTCTAGAGGACCATCGGTTCCTCCTCCCCCGATGACCATGCGACAACGAAATCCTATTCCAGGCGAGTCAACATCCGACACACATGCCGAGGCGGATGTAACGGCGAGGAGTGATGAATTTTATCGGGCGATTCACGACCCTTAGTTCTTTTTAATTTCGGTTCTTGTATTATGAATTCAAAACTTATTTATATATAAAATATTTTGGTTTTGATTTTTTTAGAATTTTAATTTTATTAATAATTTAAATAATTTAAATTATTTTTTTAATTATAATTTTTTATATTTCTGTAAAATAACGAAACGAAGTAAATTCGTAGCTAATTTTGCGACTTCTTTACTTGGAAGCTTAACGAGGTTTTTACGAGGAATTGTTTACAAGGAAATCACGTGGAAAGTTCACGTGGTCTTTACGAGAAAAGCTATCAAGGTATTTACGTTTACTTTACGAGTATTTACTTTCGAGTTATTTACGTGGGTTTTACGAGGAACGTCTTTCGTGGTATTTACGAGGAAATTTAGCGACGTCCTTACGTGGAAGCGTTACGTGGTCTTTACGACGAAATATTCCTCTTCGCTTTTACGACGAAATTATTTTCTCGCTATGTTACGACGAATTAGCGAGGATATATGCGTTACGACAAACGTATAACGACGAAACAGGTTTCTTCGCTAATTCCTCGTATCACTGCTTTTACGACGAAGTCACGAGGAAAACTGCCCTCGTAAAACTTGTGTTTTCTTGTAGTGTTTTACGTATTTTCTTAATAAGTGTAAAAATTATAGATATACATGAAACAAAGGAAGTATGTTTTAACCAGTATGTTGGACCATTGGTTACGGAAGATCGAAAAGTGTATCAACTAATGGACCCTAAACATGTTAGCACAAATCAAACATCATAGTAAAAATCTATATGTTGTCCATATCAAGTATTGTGAATTAAAAAACAAAACTACTATGGTCTGAACACATAAACACAATATAAAGAAAAAGGAGAAAAATGAAAATTTTAAATACTACGATGACTTAAACCAATATTAGTTTGTAAACAACAATAGAGGCAAAATGTTTTATTAAATATAACTTCAAGACCAATAATAAGATATTGGAGAATTTTACAAATATACGTATGAATTAGAAAACTAAGAAACATTTTTTGAACAAAACAAAATTAAAAAAGTTATTATGTATTATATTGGTAGAGAAATAATGTGATAATTTGTCACTTACTTGGACAATATTGTATTTCTTACAATAAAATATAGATAGAGACAAAGAGAAAGAGAGAGATTGTATAATTACAAATGCTATTTTATGTTTCGTAAATATAATAGAACACAACACTATATTATTGTAATATTACATGTCAGAGATAGAGAGAGAAAGAAATTATATAATTACAATTTTATTATATATTCTAAATAGAATATAATACGATAATATTTTATTGTAACATTACATACTAAATTTTATAAATATATGTTTTGTTTTTGAAAATTCAAAATTTGTACTATAAAAAGAAATCTATATTTCTTATAGGTAAATAAAATATTTGAATGCGTAATTTTTAAACTGAAAAAATAATTAAAATGAAAGGTGAAAATGATGAATAACGAAATGACAATTATATAAAAAAAAACAAAAAAACAATCCAAACCAACACTATAATATATACATAACCATTACGAGCAAGCAAAATAAATCATACTACATATAATCTCTTTTCCAACCAAACCACATATCATTATCATACACATATCAATTCCATTCGTAATCTTAGCACAAAAATAATAAAATATAACAATACTTATAAAAAAAATAGAATAACAAGAAAATTATATCCCGCGGATAGAACCGGCCGATCCTAGTATATATATATTTAGATCATTCATACATAATGAACTATTAAATCAGTGCCTCTTAATTTAATTAGATTACACAAACTACCAAAACAAGTTATTTAAGAGAATAATAAAATGATAAAGGTGTAATAAACAAACAGTTTATCAAATTTTGACATAACTGGAAAAATAAACTCTCTCTGGTCTAATTTTATGATTTTTTAACCTTGTTTATCACGTCATTAGGTTTTGTAAGATATCATTTTACTAGTCAGTATGACTCCTCCGACCGTAGTGTTATTCCAAATATCAATTTATCACATGTGGAAAGAATCAAATAGTCGCCACCATAATTAAGAGTGCCGCCTGTGTGAGTATGACCACTTGGTTCAAGCCATCGACAAGGTGGTCCACAATTGCATCCCTTTTCTTCATCTACCGGTAGCAAGCAAACTTCGTGGTCTTCAACAACGTTGGATGATCACAATTAAGAGTCACAAACTACCTTCATTTTCCTAATTCTTCAGCTATATTTCTCTGGTTTGATTTGGTTTCTTTAATACTTTGTACATAACTCCATTTAATTTATAAATTTCACATTTAAACAAAAACAAATCAAGGCTCGTGCACAAAAAAAAATCAAGGACCCTAAAAATCAAATCGTGCTTGTTTTGAAGTATTTTAATATAGTTGTTAGTTGTTATAATTCTGGTACCCTGCAGTTTAGTATTTGCTTATTTAGTAGTTTCTTAAATTTTAAACTCTTTGGTATTTGTCAAATTTTTTTTTTTTCGAAACACTGTATTTGTCAGACTACCTCTTAGATTTATAAGTCTGAACTATTTATGTAACATAGTTTTGTTATAAATCGCATATACACACCGCATGATCAATTTAAATTTTTTTTGTCAATTAGGTAAAGTCTAAAATCTTATTTGTTTTTTCTATCACAAAAATTAGGTATTTATTTCCATATTCAGGCGATCTTTGGTATAATTCAAAATATGAAACGGCTTAATTTTAAAAAAAAAAATCATTTTGTGTTGACACGTTATTGAACAAATTGAAGTATGGTTTTGCTTTTGTTTCGATAGGCCACGTACGTGTTGAAAGGCGCCTTTTATCCCTTAGGATTCTAAACGATTCTCATGAGTCATGGCCTTATGCTTTGGCTGCCTCTAATTTATTGACAATTTGGCTGCTACGTTGATGGCAAGTCTATCTTTCGATACAAAAGAAAAGTTATCGATTTTTTTTCTGGCACTTCGACCATATTTCAACTATTATTTTAAGAACAAAATATAAAGTTATCATGAGATGGTAGAACCGTAGAAGGTTGAAAAAAACTCAATGTCATTTTTGTATATACTTATGTGCATGAAGCTTTAGAGATGTCATGATTTGAATATATTTTTTTCATGATTTGAAATTTTCAGTCAACTGTCATCAGATGGAGTCATTGGTCTGTCTATAGATATAGGTTGGGCATTATTTGTAACCACTGGGCATGTATTTGTAACCACTGTGCATGTGTTTGTAACCAATAAACAAGCAGTGTTTGATTCCATACGTCAAACGTAGACGTTTTAAAACACTTAGTTACACAACGACTCTAATTAAACTTTTGTGTGTGTGTGTTCAAAAAAAAAGATAGGAATAACGAAAGGGAAATTGGGTTGTATAACCATCAAACAAATTATAATTTAATGGCTAACTAAAAAACCTTGATCACCTATACACTTTCCTTCTTATACATAATATTGCCATATTACCCTCAGATACAACCGGTTGAAACCTGCAAGAAAAAATAAAGAAAAGTTAATAATAATAATAATACTCAAAAGTAACGTGTGGCCCTTGAAAATCACACATTCTCTCTCACATGTGCTTTGTTTTGGTAACTTTAGAGTAGATAAAATTCTTCTTCCCAGATTTTTTCTTGAATTGATTTTTTCTCAAGAGAAGATCAATCAACTGTGGTAAAAAAGAGGCAACGATGAAGGCGTAGACGGTGAGAACACACACCAACTCTTTAATTTTTTCCTCCATCTCTTAACTCACTGATTCTTAGAATCATGCTTTTGTTTTCATATTGTTTTTGTTTTTAAATCTTGCAAATGAGATGGGATTATCGCATCAAAGTTAGATCCATGATAGATATCCACTGATAAAGAGTAACGACAGCGGATCTGTAAAGTGTTGCTGTGTCAGAAAAAGGAGTAGATGAAGACGATCTCTATATGGTTGTAAAGAATAATGAGAGTGAGCCAAATGAATGCGTATCAGCATGTCTAAGAATGAAGAATTGAAGAAGATGAACTTTTCGTCTATACTATATTCTGTGAAATGAATAGTATAGTATATATTCTTTAGGTAGATATTTGTGCAAAGATACCATACTATTTGAGACGAAATGCTATACTATTCCTAAAAATGTAATAATATGCCATGTTTTCAAATTCGATAGTTATTTTCATTGTCATTTTCTGTGATTGATTGTAATATAAAATTCATTTTTTAAATGTTGCACAAATTTGATTATTTGGAATCTTCATTATTACCAATTCTAGTTTAGAAATCTAAATTCTATTATTTAGAGGAATGGTGGTGAAGTTGAGGTTTGCATTAGATTTTGAGATTTGGGTTTACAGTTTAGGGTTTTGGGTTTATATTTGGGTTTAGAATTAGTAATTAGTGTTTAGGGTTTAGTAATTTCGTTCTTAAACTTGGTCATTTGGAAAATGTAAATGGAGTGGACCAGTACATCTATACTATTTATACCGGTTCCATACTATGTCGTCTACATTGAGAAAATTGACAACATATTATATAGATTGTTTGGATTTATACTTTAGTTATTTGGGTTTAGATTTAGTAACTAGGGGTTTGTCTAGGGTTTTAGAATTTAAGTGGGTGAGCAGAGTTTAATTTTTAGGGTTTATATTTGGGTTTAGAGTTTAGTGGTTATGGTTTAGGGTTTATATTTGGGTTTAGGGTTTATATTTGGGTTTAAGGTTTAGTGATTTGGGTTTAGGGTTTATATTTGGGTTTAGGGTTTAGTGATTAGGGTTTAGGGTTTATATTTGGGTTTAGGGTTTAGCGATTAGGGTTTAGGATTTATATTTGGGTTTAGGGTTTAGTGATTAGGATTTAGGGTTTAGTGATTAGTGTTTAGGGTCTATATCTGGGTTAAGGGTTTAGTGATTAGGGTTTAGGGTTTATATTTGTGTTTATGGTTTAGTGATTAGGGTTTAGGGTTTAGTAATTTTATTTTCAAACTAGAGTTTAGGGTTTAGGGTTTATATGTCATGTCTTCAAATTTGATATTTCTCTTCCATGCCATTTTGTATGATTGCTCGTAATATAAAATTAGTTTCATTCAAAAGTTTGACAATATTAGGGTCATGTCTAGTTTAAGAACGTCTTTTTCATCAACAAGTACTTTTATTTCTTCTTCTACTATTTTACATATGATTCCCAACTAACATAAATAGAACAAACATTTGCATACTATTTTATATAATGTTCTATACTATGTATGTATAGTACTTGAAAATATTATAAAATATTATATATTTCAGATTTTGATTTTCTTTTAAATATATATTATAGCTTAGACTTTGGTTTAGAATTTAGTGGCCATGATTTAGAGTTTAGTAATTAGGGGTTGGGTTTAGAGTTTAGTATGATATTTTCCATCTTTATATACTATAGTTTAGTATCACAAAAGATTATATATATATATTTTCAGATTTTAATTTTATTTAAAATTATAAATATATAATATAGTTTACATTTGAGTTTGGGTTTAGTGGTCCATTTAGGCTTTAGTATTTAAAAGTTGGAGTTAATGAAATGTTTGTGGTGATATGAAGTAAAATTAATGAAATGTTTGTGGTTATGTGTATGTGATGTGGCTGTGTTATTTTCCTTTTGTTGGTGACAGTTTGCATTAATTATTGGCCACACTTAAATTTTGTCAACGTCATCTCCACATCTTGAAGTCACCGGCAACTTGTATGAATCAAGGGTAAAACCGGTAGAAATAAAGCACAATTGATAGATACTACATTATGTCAAAATCAGTGTTCTGCACTTAATTTCTTTTCCAAACTTGGTCATCTCACAAATTGACCCATAACCAAAACTATTTATTGATAAAACGTTAGAAAGTTTTTCAAAATCGATGTTTCATTTTTAGACTTATTAACACCGGATCTTGCCTCTCTCAAAAGTCTCCACTACCTCCACTTACCTTGCCCGCCAGTTTAATTTCCAAATGAAACCTTTCTGAGTCGCCAACCCAGTTAATAGAACCGTTGAACATATCGAAGAGATCTAAACCTTATGTAAAGGTGATATATGTTCCCATCGCGGGATATGATTTGGATGCTAAATCAAACTTAAAACACGAAGTTGGTAATTAAGAAAGAAGAAAAGCACATACAGTAAAACTTTTTTATTACTGGCCCTAATCGTCAGACCTATGTGCATTCCAGAAACGCAGATTTTACTAAAATAAATGAAATATTATAGTTCTTAGAAAAAGTCTCTCTCGCTCTTTTTTTGGTGCAGTCTCTCTCGTTTTTCTTTCAACTACAGAACAATGAGACGGAGACAATTATTTAAAATGAGGAACACCGACACACCTACGACAAATCAGCATTCTTTCCCCAACGTCGGGTCACACATGGGATCTAATAAATTAGCTAGGCACCATAATAAAACGTAAAACAAATAAATAGATTATGTTTTGAATCTCCCAAAACACAGTGATGACTCTAATTAACTATCGTGTGGTTCAAACCTAATCTATGTTAATTAATTTTCTGTGAAAATTTCTCAAACTAGGTACCATTCAAAAAGTGATTAATCGTGACCCCGGTTTCATAAATGATATGTCGAAGATGCGAAAAATAATTTGTTTCGTATCCAAAGACATTAACATATATTGGGTCCCGTAATCTTATAGGGTCCCTGTAACCTTTTCATGCGGTTCCATTCTAAAATCTATTTACAACGTTATAATAGAATGAATATTATTTAATATTCCATTCGTTCATGATATATGATGTTTTGGTTTAGTGCATAAAAGTTAAAAAACTTACTTTCTTAAAAAAAAAAATAAAGATATAATTTTAAAATCATTCAACTAATTATAAAAAAAGACAAAAAATTTAATTACAGTAAAATTTAATTGGTTAAACAGTTTTCAATAAAATTAAAATTAACTTTAAAACCTCAAAATATCTTATATTTTGAAACAACATAAACCTTCTACATCATCGTATAATTTGAAGAGGGGAGTAATAACAAAGATAATTAGCAAAGTATTTGTACTTTCTACACACAACTTCCCCCCTATTTGCAATCTATACCCTATTTCTCTTCAAATTTTTTTCCCCCATCACTATCATTTTCTCCCAATTCAATGGTATCTCACTCTTTTGAGTATATTGAGCTAATTTGCTTAAAGAATTTTCTAGGAAGTTATCTGTCACGGGTACATAAGATTCTAAACATAAAACAAGAAAAAAAATGTAAAATAATATAAAAGTTTAGAACCCATCTTTAGCTTAGAAACTTTCGGACATCTAATAGATACTCAAGTGTCAAGTGGATTATTTGAATGGTTTATTTTCAGTTTAAAATAAAATAACTAAATTATATTAAAAATAATAATATTAGATGTTAAGATACTCTCTTTTTCTTACAGGAAATGTTGAGATACATTAGGTTTTGTTTGCAAATTCTGCTTTATAAGTATGTATAAAATATTGTACTGTTAGTGTATACGTAGCCTTGCAGCCAACTGTGTATATACGTTTTCAAATTTCATTATAATATACATTTCTCTTGCAATATTTAAATAAGTACGTACATAAATCAATTCCGTCGATATATTCATAATTCATAATAGACATGTCATGGTACGACTCGGGAAATTTATTAGTTTATTGGTCGATACACAATTTTGTCACAACAGTAAAATTAGTTAAAAGACAAAACCTTACGTCCCACGCGTTCAGCAAAATCTTTTGTCTGCTGCATGCTCAGATGATAAAAGGACCGTAGATTTTCGTTTATTAACAAATAATTAACCAAAATAATATACAGTACTATAACTGATACAACTTTATTTCATGTTCATTTTCATATACTAAGTGAAAATCTACACTTTACCGAAATATATATCTAACAAATTTAATTTTAATGTTAGTTTTTGTATGTAACTTTAATTTATTAAATTAGATAAAAATATTAAATTAATCATCTTACTCGCTATACAGTACTATAACTGACTGGTGCAGCTCTATTTCATGTTCATTTTCATATATTAGGTGAGAATCTACACTTTATCTGGATTAATATATATCTAACAAATTTAATTTTAATGTTAATTTTTTTATTAAATTAGATACAAATATTAAGTTAATCATCTTACTCGCTGAATGTTTTATTTGTTTTTTGTTAACTAAATTTCAATTGTTTGTTATGTATTTTTTTGTACAATGTAAAAAATTTCCTTTTAAAGATAATTTTTGTTTGAATAAGTTTATGTTGACTTCATCGAAGCTTCTTTCAAGACTAAAGAGTGATGATGATTTTCTATTTTTGATTGTTTTACTCCATTTCAATAGTTTTTGGGGTTTTTTTCACGACCAATAATTTTAGAATTATTAATATTTTAAAATAATATAAAACATAACTTTACAATAACAAAAATCAATTATTATTATCAGTAAGGTCTATCAGAGTAGACACCCTATGCCAAGTAATATATTTAATTAAACATTTTTATTTTTAGTGAATTTGTAACAAAACAAAAACCAAATAATCTATATCTTGAGGTTTCTTCAAATTATTTGAATTTATAGATCAATTACAATTAAAATCCTAATTTAGTTTTATTGATTAATTTTTTGGATTATAAAAGTAAATAAACCTATCATTATTTGAATTTTTTTACAAAATCTACAATGTTTCAGAATATTTATCTTTTTTTATTTGCAAGTTTATTTTTCGTATGTGTTTTTATACGACATGTAATCAAGTATTGTTTCGGTATCGGTAAAACAAAAACATGAGCCTTTGTAGTGACACATATTAGCAAAGTATACAAGTGTTAGAAAACTTAATATTTTTGACTAAACACTAATAAATTTAAAATAATAAACTATATATGCCATCGATGAACTAATATTAACAAAGCCCAAAAAATATATAACCTTTTATATTTGATATATATATATATAAGCCTTTCATACCTACAAGAGAAGACATTTTGTTTTTGTATAAGAACAAATAAGACAGTATCAAATATTTTTGTAGATGACAATCATCATATTTTTCTTAAACTGTTTATCATGAAACATAAATATATTATTTAAATTATTTATTTAAATCATTAACTCATCTTAAGATCTTGGAAAACTTCTATTATATAATAATAAATAAAGCTATATCAAATATTTGTGGAGATGATATATTGTAGTTATCAAAATATATAAATATTATTAAAATTATTAATGAAAACCATTTACTAAACTTCAAATTATAGAAAACATATGGAAAACATGACAAATTAATAAAATTATTTCTCAAATAATAATATAGATTTCTAGTTGGACAAGGTTAGTACTAAATTGCTCTCTACAAAATGCCCTCCATATCTTTTATATATTGGAAATTGCCAAATTGCAAATAGCTGTTTTTCTATTTAAGTATTGATAATTAGTGGACTTCGCTTTAGTTCATAGGGGGACAATAATAATAACAAAAAAAACTATCATATGTATCATTAAATACACAAAAATTTCAATTGGTGAACAGTAATATCACTTACTATTTTTTTTCTAAATTAGAGTAACTTTATAATAGAGTGGATTATTGTTCTAATAATACTCTATTTTATAGTAAAAAATAGAGTGATGACAAAAAAAACAAGTTACTTTATATATTAGTAAATCTATTTTTTATTTTATTATAGAATGAAAAATAAAATACTATTAGATCATTTTATCTAAACTTTATTTTAGAGTGAGAAATATATTATGATTAAAAATATTTTTATATTTGCATATATGATTCAACAATTTGCTGTCCACATGGACGTATGATCAGATGGTACGACGGATTTGGAAAATTGCTAAACACACGAAACTCAAAATCTATCACTTAATAAGGTCTAATACATGTGAGAATATGAAGATTTTATATGATTCGTTTTCTGGTCTCTGGGATTAGTCGGGTCTTTGGGTTCGGACGAATAACAAAAAAAAAATCAAAAAGTTCTCTTTAAATCAATTTTCAAAATGCATCCCAAAAATGAACAATAAATAATTGGTCCCAACAAAATTGAACAATAAATAAACTGTAGTGCCACATGAATTTCAGGTCGGACCATAGTTAAAAAAATATATATAAACCTAAAGTCCACAGATGCTGATAATTTAATTAAAGGGAGTACCCAGCTGTAAAGCCTACAACTTTTCTATCTCATTTATGGTGCGGACCTTTATTTGTCATGCCCAATGCAGTTGTTATAGGAGTATTCGTATAATTTCAATTTTCAAGGAGAAGATAATTTGGTTAGTTACAAAATAAGAAGATAATTTGGTGTATACTCCTATTACATTTATTTTATTCTAACGGTTGATCCTGTTAATTCGTAAAAATATATCTACTGTTACAAAAAAAAATTAAACACTACTAAACTGTATAATTCGAGTTTAAAATGCTTTTCAATTGATGTCATTGAATAACTAGATCACCTAGGACTAGCATATAAATTACATAAATTTTTAAAACTAGACTTCTCACGTGTCTGTAATTTTATTTGAATGGAAGTTCGAATCTCCGAAAAAGTGTTTTAACATTTTCTCCCATATCCACTATCACTTGACCTCAACCAAAAGGATCATATTACATCGTGTATTCGTGTGTATATAATTAATGAGTAAATTATTCAGAGGATTATGTAAACGTGTGTACGTAGGACAAATAAATCGTTGGATTGGTACTTTGCGAACAGCTGCCTTAATTAATAAATTAACAAATTCGAAAATTATGTGAGGACGATAGAATCTTCTTTGTCTATCAATATCCGAACTATTTATAATTTATAGTCGTGATAGAACTGATTTGTCGATTTGTCTCGACTTATAACTGATTTGTCTTGACTTATACTATAGGTTATAGGTATGATCTTTTTCTTGATTTCAACATCGTTAGCATAAGTTTTTAAAAAGCTAAATAAGAAAGATGTTCAGACTAAAACCCGACTAGTCTTGCTCTTGCGGGTCGGCCCACCGACGATAAACAAGATTTATATAGAAACTAGAGATCTACAGCGTCTAACCACACGTGAAATTAATAATTTTGCATTTGAAGAAAATTGATTTCTGGCCTAAACTAACAAAGTGGCTTCTTATTTAGTAGAAACAAATAGACCACTAACGAGTGGTTCATAAGTTCACATTCCTACCACTGTTGTTTGATATTTCTAGAAATAATTAATCAACGATCGATTTCGTTCCATGCTCGGTAACGTTAAATGTAGAACATTGGGTGCTTTTGTTTATAGTTACCTATCATTAATATTCAGATTATGAATTCCGTTAAGTGCCAATCAGATTGTTATCACTAAAACCATATCTTACTGCTTTCAAATGTAGTTAACGTCATTATATATTACTTTTTCTTATCGACATGTAAAATCTCAGGATGTTACTATACAATTTTAAGTGGTGTTACGCAATATTTTGATTTTCTTCCAATCCTAACCTTCTTTTTAAAAATCTTTGAATCTATGACTCGCATACCATACCGATACTACAACTTACACATGTCAAAAATAAGAGCAAACCCAGCATCCCAGTTTTCCTCTTCCCACAACAGGTGGACCGAACCTACATGAATCATGACCCCAGTTTGATTCCTTCATGATGAAAAATTGATTTGTTCTTGCATTAAAAGAGTGCATGAGCACAATACAGTCCAGGTTGTTTATGTAATTAGTCCACAACTATACTCTTTAAAACTTACACGTAAACTCTAATTTTCAGGAGTCTTTTTAAGGCCCACTCTGAAATAATATGCCAACTACACTTTCTTTACAACACAACTTCCGTTACACAAAGACATGTCAATTATAACTCAATATGAAGAGAAACCAAAACCGTTTTGTTTTGGTCTAGGATTTCTCCAAAAACCGGTTTAAATCGAGTTTTTTTTTAACACTGGTCAAATCTCAAATACATCATCATATAATCTCTGATCATTTAGATATGATTATCAACTATGTATAACACATGTGATATTGATGAATAATATTTCCACTATACACTTTAATTCTCCCTGTAAGATTTGGATCGACGTACGATTATGAATGTACAACATTAGATGTGAATTTTTTAGTCCAGCTTAAATCTAGTTTCCTCTTTCCAGATTATTTTTGTAACCATAAAACCAATGTTTGGTTTGGGATGTTTTGATAAAATATTAAGAAGAAAACTTTATTTTATTTTTCAAGATGCTAGAAAATAACCAAATCCAAGCATTGACTCTTTATCCAATGTCATACCCTTTGTCTATAACTGTTCCTCACCATTCACTGATAGAAAGATAACCTTTTATTACGTGATTCTGAATTCCACATAGGTAGAGATAGAGAGAGAACAAATAAAAGTTTAAATTAAATTTTATCTCCATGGCTGCTGAGAAGAAGAAACACTTACGTGAGCTTCTTGAAGATGACCAAGAACCTTTTCATCTCAACCATTACATAGCCGACCTTCGATCACAGATGGGTTACTCCGATTTGCGTGTCAAGAAACTAAAGCCCCAAAACGCAGCCGTTCTACCTCCTGGTTTCTTCACATGCGGCGAGAGCTCTTGTTTCTTGGCAACTCATCATACTAATAAATCTCCTCTCTTTGAACTCCGGTCGCCGTCGAAGAAGGAATCTAGTGACGGTCAAGTTTTCCTTCGTATTCCTGCGAGAACCGCCGCAATTCTACTAGAAGCGGCGACGAGGATACAGAAGCAGCAGTCAGAGAAGGCTAACAAGACTAACAACAGAGGAAACGCGTTTGGGTTGTTCGGGTCCGTTTTGAAGCGGTTGACAAACCGTAAAGCAAAACCGCGTTCGGATAACGCTGATAAGTGCTTTTGTGAGAGCCCTTTTCATTTCGTTCTCCATGCAACTCCTTCTACTTCCAGTCAACAGACTCCACAGTTCACGTCGACGGCTACTTCTCCGGCACGACGTAGTACAGAGGTTTTCTCTCAATCTATCAACTAATCATCGTTATACAGGAAAAGTTCGAAAATTTTATAGGACTGTTAAACAAATAGTATTAATTTTATATCAGATTGCCAAATAATCCTAATTCTTACGCCATAAAATCCAAATTATACTCTAAAATATTATTAACCCTAAACCATAACATTTCAAATTTATAAGTGTAATAGTAAATTCCAAATAATTACGAAAATAGTCTTAATTATTATCAATTATCAAGATAATCATAAATTTAAACCATAAACTCCAAATTACAATCTAAAATCCAAAATCCAAAATTATAAACCATAACATTTCAAATTTGTAAATGTAGTGGTAAATTCCAAAAAATGCCATATTTTCTTAGTTTGAAATATTTAACAACTTTATATTTGAATTTTCAGGTGTTTCATTTATGTCCTAAATAAATCCACTGGTAGTTAATATACATGAGTCATAAATTACCATTCAGTGATAGAAAAAAAAAAGTTAAAGACATTCTATAGAAAAACTGAAAAAACATCTGACTAGAGCAGAGACACACATGGCTGGCTGAAAATTGCCTGTTTGATATGACTGATTCATGTAAATTCTTCAGGAGTACGGTAAATATGTTAACATATATGAGTCATAAATTACCATTCACTTTATAATGAAAATTGCCTGTTTGATATGCCCATGTCCTTGATTGTTCACCTGTCGCAGAGTCTTGATGTGGTGGGGGTGTTTATGTCATTTTGTATTTCCCCACTATGATGATTGTTGCATCTCACTTAGTTCAACTATAAAGTTTTCTAACCAATTAGTTCTCTGGCAAGTTACCCAAAACACATTTTCTACCATTTAATTCAGTAGGTTTAAGTCTTAAATGTGAACCAAAACTTGTGTTAGCTAGTCTTAGAAAATGTCAGTATCAAGGTTTTGTAAAAAGTTGCAATCCTTTTAGGGAAATATATGTCGCACAAAATTTTAAAAAGTTGCCCTATTTCAATATTTGTGGTTGTAGTAGTATAAAGAAAATGCATGGTAAGAAGTTAAAATAAGTAATTGAGTAGTAATGAATCTAGATAAATACAACCTTTATGGATATAAACTTGAATAGCTAAATTTAGTTGATCCAAATCCAGATATAGTAAGAGACAAAAAATGGTGAAACAGAAAGTGTTTTTAAATGAGTTGTAACAGGATGAAGATAGCGATGAGACAGAGAGCTTAGAGAAAGTGAGAGGACAAGACGAAGAAGATAAAGAAGAGGAAGACAAGGAACAATGTAGCCCTGTTTCTGTACTTGACCCTCTTGAGAAAGAAGAGGACCACCACCAACGAGAGGTGCCTGACCATCTCAATCTCCTCTCGTGCAGCTTTGAAGTTGTACAACGTGAGTAACCAATCTTTCGTCACATCACATGGGCCAAAGGAAATGGAAACATAAATTAAAATTGGTCCCCGAGTCTTTTTAAGGGTTTTGAAATCGTTTTATGTTTTGACTAAATAGGGACGAAAAGGCGGCGGCTACTCAAGAAGCTTTGTAGATTCGAGAAGTTGGCAGGGATGGACCCAGTAGACCTCGAAGGGAAGATGTCAGAAGAACAAGAAGAAGAGAATGAGGAGAGCGTGGAAGACGATAACATGAGGGTTTATGATTTGGCTGAAGAATATGAGGACATGGATGAAGCCATGGCACGAGAGAGCGGATGGGTGGAAGAGGAGAGGACGAAGAAGTGGAGGATGATGAATGCATGGAGGCTAGGAATGGGTGCGGAGGAAGCCGCGGAGGCGGTGGTGCAGAAAGATATAAGAGGGGAGGCCGGAGAATGGACAAGACACGGTGGAGAAGTGGAGGAGGCTGTGTCGGAAATCGAGCTCTCTATCTTCATCTTCTTGATTGATGAATTTTCCCACGAACTTGTCTCCTCCTTCATGAACGAATAATGAATTTTATTAGAGAAAGGAAAGTTACTAGATTTCTAGATATCTTTGACTTGGTTAACCTATATTAACATCCATAACGCTAGTGTCCTAGATTTTCTTCATTTCTTGTTGCTTAGAACGCTTCCAAAAAGTGTCACAATGTTAATATTCTTGGTCAACCATATGTATATTCTCTTGTACAAATCTTTCAATGAATGTTTTCTTGGGAAAACTTAATTTTATTTTTTATTTGGTAGTCAAAACATTTTCTTATTTACAAAGTTCAACGTCTCGAATTAGTATCTATGTTTGATATTTCCTTTGTTTTTTGCTAAGTCTGTGGAAGAAGACTCGGTCGATTTATCCGTATTCTTCCTTATTTAAATCATGCCTTGAGCCTTACAAACGGTATACACATATCAATTCCTGAATAAAACACCGATTAATTTTGACATTTCCCTTCTACTGCTTTCAAAATTGTTATTTGTCACATTTTCTATTTTCACGAGCGTATTAATAAGCAACAAAACACCGTTCTCTAATCCTACAGACCAGACAAGTTGTCGTGAAGAGATTCAAGGGATGATTCAAGATCACGAGCGTTCTAAGGTTGACATGCGCGTTAATAATCACATGACGCGCTCTCGAGAGGGCAGTCTAGTCGAGGAGGCCATCGTAAAGCTTCAGAGGTTCAAAGTACGTACGGTTAACATCTTGGTGGGAGGAGAAGCTAATGAACAGAAGAAGTAAAAGAAGTACCAACCTTTGAATTCATTCATTCATCTCCAACCAACAAGACTTAAATATCCATTGCTCATCATTTTTCTTGTGGGCTACTTGGATTGCTATTAAATTTCAAAAGGCCCATATAGTTGAAATATATTTAGACCTTTCGTACATGTGCATGTGTAATGTGTATGCATCAATTTCTTCCATACATATAAAAGTGTTATAATTTTGTCAAGTGTTAAGTTAAAGAAGTTATTTTTGTTTTAGCAATTTTTTTGTTTTGTGTAGTTGACAAGCTTCTCCAGTGCACGAAAACAAATTCAAAACTTTAGGAATTCGATTCTAGCAGCAGTATGCAAAAAAAAAGAAAAAAAAGTAGTACTTAACTAATAAAATGTTATCAACTCTTTTGGTAGAATAACTAAAGTATTTCCGTTTGCTTTCCGATTTTATTAAATTTACTACTTCGGAGTCTTCCAGATTTATATTAGGTCAAATACCAAAATGTTACGTACGTAAGAGCAGCCACAATGGTTAAAAACTTTAAAAAGTTCTTAAGCAAAAATAAATAAATTAATATTTTAATATAAATTAATTTTTTAACTAAATTTTTAAATATAAATTAATTGTTTAACTAAATTTTAATCTAAAAAATATAATTACTTCAATCACAAAATGACAAGTGTACCCTGAGTTTCCAACGAAGTTCTTCAAAACTGTTAATTTGGAACTTCCTTCTTTTCTTTTTTTCTTTAGGTTTGATTATTTTCAATTTTTTTATTATAAAATACCCATGTTAGATATTTTCATTGAAGGTTTCTAAGTCTTTATTTAATAAAAAAATATAAAAATGTGGAATGGATCATTTTAACTGGTCAATATAAGGTTAGACTTAACACATCTATGTCTCGAAAAGACTTTTAATAAAAGCATTAATTAATGTAGAAAGAAAACTACATATAAAAAATCAGCAAGGTTATGATTCGATTATGACTCCTATCCACAATCAACTTGTGTGCTATCCTCACCAAACCCATTTAGCATCTTTTCATTCTTCTAACTATCTATGTATCGTCGACCTCGAGTTATTTGCAAATATTTTCTTTATCTGTTTGCTAGGGCTATATATATAATATATATATGCAATGCTCAAGTTCATTCTCCAAGTTACTTAGGTAACAAAAATAAATAATAATACGGTTCAAAAAATTATATTTTCATCAAAATTTTCTAGGCCAAAATTCAAACTATATCGAAATTTGAATTACCATGAAGAGATATGATGTGGTGGTCCATTAATATATGTTGCAACTAGAATCATTCCATAGCATTGGTGACCATTACGTGATTTTTTTTTTTACATTCACTTTCACAAGCACACTCGAAATGGGTTACGGTGCAAATTGTTTTCATACTTCTGTGAAATTAGCTTTGGATTATAGGAAGTATATATTACAAACATCAGTTATATCAACAACTGTTTGATGCCAAGCCTTATGAAAAAATTATCCATCTGTAAACTAAACAAAGTAGTATCGCTCAAGGCATTGACTGCGATAACATTTGGAATTAATTTACATCATGACTAGATTGTAAGACAATAATCTTAAGGCAAAAACTTTAATACAGTACGACCTTATCTGACCGTCTTAACGGGGCCTAACCGTGCATGCAATGCAATGCATCACTAGACACTGTTTCCTTATTTCGTACATACATATAGATAATATATATAAACAGTACACACTCACATACTTATATATATATATATATAATATGGTTGATTAGTTTAGTTATCAAGGAAAACTCCACAAGTAATCGTCTGCCCCTGTGTAACCATAACCGTCGGAAGCAGCATCAAAGGTAGGTTGACGAGGCGGGCTGAGAAGCATTCCTTCAGCCATGTTCATGAGCATATTAGGCATGTCAAATATGAAATCCTCGTCCATGAATCCATATGTATCCTCATAACTACCATTCATCATCATCACGTTACTCCGTTCCACACTGCTTGTTGCGCTGTTGTTATTGGTCATGACAATGGCATCCCTAGCAGCACCAAAAGCAGCGGCGGCTGAAGCGGCTGCGGCTTGGATGTCTCGTGGAGACATGGTGGCTGGGACAGGGAAAGATGAAGCTGAGTTTGGAAAGTTGAGTTCAGTTTGAGTTCCTTTGAGTGCTAGAGCAGCCACATCATAGGCTATTGCCGCCATCTCCGGGGTCGAGAATGTTCCTAACCAGATACGGTTAGGTGTTCTCGGCTCACGTATCTCGGACACCCATTTGTCTGAGTTCTTTCGTTGTCTCACTCCCTTGTACAAAGGGTGGCGGCCACCATTTTCTTTGGAGGTTCCTGGCATATATATTGATAATGAGAATTAGAGGTTTGAGGAGAGATGTGTGTGAGTTTGATGAAGGAGAGGATGAGATCGAAGCCATTTTATGGGGGGAGTTAAGTTAGTTGTAGAGTGAAGTAGTGAAGAGAAGAGAGTGAACCAAGTGCAAACCAGTTATGGATGAAGAGATTAGGGTTTGGAAGGGAGTGATCACAGCTCTTTGATGATGAAGTTAAAGCTGTAAAGACATACTTTTAATTGCTTCTCTGGTTGTAAAATCGCGTTTTTAGGTGGTGGTCAAATAAGTCGCAGTGTATATATGCCCGTTTCTATTGAAAGTGGTAGTTTTCGTTATCTCAGGTTCATGAATTAATACATAATATATATAAATGTCATTCATGATCTTGACATCACTTTATTTTATAAACACTTTAATTAGAAGTTGGACTACTTACTTTTGCTTGAAATAAAACTAGGTAAATGACGCTTCAATGTGGCAGAATTACTCACACACATATATATAATATGTTATTCACCCTATAAATATATAATATATATTGCGTACTTTGGGGGTGAATGGTTATTCCAGAATAGAAATGAATATATAGTTGACTTGGGGAGGAATACTTATATAGTAATCACATCTTAAGAGTGTTTTAGAAATGCTAAGAAACAATTAGTGAGTGCATCGCTTTTTAGGTCAATTTATTTAATTAAGGCTTTATCACTCCGATCCACTAGACATTATTATATTGTAATAGACTTTCTTTATTAATCTCAACAAAGCTTGTCAAATCCATTAGGGTAAGAAATCAATTTCACGTCTCGATATACCGTGGGATATGTCCGCATCAGCTCCACATATATATATATATATATATATATATATATATATATATATATATATATATATTAAAAATTTCACCTATTAAGGCTTCAATGGCATGCAGATAAAAAAATACAGAGAATTTGATGTCAAACATTTTACATGTAAAAACAGTAAATTTTCAGTGGCTCAGATAGTAAAACTAAGCATGGTGCACCCATAATATCACTGGTTCAATTCCTCTTTCATGTATATTTAATTTTTATTACTAGTGATGCACCCAGTTGAAAAGACTTCTAGATTCGCCCCTGCATGTATAGACATCTTCTAAGTGAATTATATGGTGTCTAAATATGTTCTCTAGCTATAATATTTTGTTGAAAACATTGGGAATGATTATACTACTTTGTAAATGGAATGATCGAGGACTAACTTAATGTTTGTTCAACAAAGTCAAATTGTTTTGTAAACCTTTTCTTTTGATCTTAGTCTCATGCTATATATACTCTTAAAGGAAGCGTGTATTCTGGAAGCAGTCGGTAAATCCTTTCGGCATAAAAATAGTGGCAATGTCAAAGGACTCCGACAAGTTTGCAAGTAGCTCAATATAATGATAGTACAACTTCTACTATACAATTTCGGTAGAAGTTCGGATATTTTTTCTTGAATTAGTGTACACATTTTAAATGTATTGGATCTTCTTAACAGATCAATAAAAAGTAGATTACTGAGGAAAATTTTAATTCCAATAGAAAGAGTGAATTTCTTATTGCATTGAAATGTGTAAAGCATGACAGGTAAGCGTGTTGTGTAGCAAGTCTTAACATGTCGGCTACTTGTAGGCCTGTAGCAAACATATTGCAGTTTGGGCTCCAAAGTTGTAAGCCCAACAATTTTCGTCAACCTCTTCTAATCTCTGGAGTTCCATAACAGTCTCTTTAATCACCCTACCTAATAATTGCCGATCAGTATTTACATTTTTTAATCTAGTTTTAGTCAGATGAAAATTTCTAGAAAACAGTGAACATTTGCAAAATTTGACTTTGAGATCTTGGAACAGAAATTAGATCTGATAGTTATGTGAGACTAATGAGTAGTCCATTGAAAGAAAAACTGCGACTCATCACATTATTTTTGAGTGGTACTTTTAAGAATCATCAAATTCTTTTGGACTCTTTCTTCTTTACATTTTTCATATCTGCCTTTTTAGGCTGATAAATAAGGTTACATACATTTATTTGAGGCATAATTCGTCTACCACGTACGGTTTAGAATATAAATTCAGTTTTGATTACGTGATAGTGAAGGCAAACTTCCACGCTATCAAACCCAGCCATAGATTGTGACAATTCTTTAAGTAGATAGTTCCTTTCTCCTTTTTTCTTTCTTTTAATAAAGAAAAGAGAAGAGGATTGTTACATAAATCCCGTGAAAAAAAATGGAAAATTCATGACAGATGAGTCCTCGTGAAACTTCCCCAAATAAACACAGACAACGTAAAAAAAAATGAGGACTTAAATCTAATAGCTGTCTGGAGAGGATTTATCATTTTTGGGGTGGGATCTACATGCTGCATTCAAAGTGAACTTGTGACTTTGTGAGGGAGTTCCTAGCGCTCATAAACTTGTGGGGTTGTCACTTGGTTGATTTTTTGTTCGTCACAGGAGCTAGGAGCTGGCTTTCGACTTGGATCTTAATTGAAAAAGGGTCTTTATGCTTATCTTCGTACCTTTGGACATGCATGCGAGAAAGCAAATGGTCAAAATTAAAAGTGTACACGACGGACGAAAGGTAGGTGAATTATCTGGTGTTTCACGTCAAACAGAAACCACACGACTAGTAAAAAACAGACAAATGATAGTTGGTTTTAAACCGGGTCTAAAGACACGTGATCCATGATTAAATTTACTGTTCAAAATTTTGGAATCATACTCTCATCGAAACTTGAAAATAAATAATACATGGCGTTTGATGATAAGAAAGAGTATCACCATTGGTGAATCTTTCAATAAGTTTTTAACCATTAAAAAGATAATTTTGATCATTATCAATAGCTCAATTTATCAATAGTTCTACACAGGGTTGTTCCAGAGATTTATAGAACTTGAAACAATTATAGATTAAGAGTCGGATGATCTAAACGTGTAAGTTTTTGATAATTTCAGACCATATGATCTTATATTAACAATTGAGAGTCAATGCAGATGTTAAACAAGAACATCTACTTCAAATATCATGAAAACTTTATATATTAAAATCAGACAACGAAGAGTTATGTAAACGTCAAAACCATCCATATAACAAAGGGTTAAAAAATCAATGCATCAGTAATTTTTTTTTTTTACTTTTTAGAAACACAAATGACAAGAGAAAACGAATGTTTGGCTTCTCTTAACCCAATCTTCTTGTTCTCTTCTTCATCTTCCTCTAGCCACAATCTGCTATCCAATCCACTCCTCCTCCTGAACATAAACACAGCACACGGAGGAGAAGACGAGGAGGAAGAAGAGGACGAAGACGACGTCGTTTTAGAACCAGTCGAAGAAGACGACGCCGTTTCTTTGAAGAACCAGTCGTGCAAGTCCCACATCATATCGATAAGCATACCATCGAAGAACATCGTTTGGTTCCCTCTGAAGTTCCACTTGAGCTTCTTCACCTGAAACACTTTCCTCTTATCCACCCAAACCGACATCGTTTCAGGACTTTTTAGTTTCCATAAATACCCTTCCTCTCCACCCCCACCGCCACCACCACCACCTCCTCCTCCGCCGCCGCATTGTATCTGAATCTCGTGTTTACTCCCGGCGTCGGAGAATTTAGCTTTTGTCGAGAGCCAGCAACTCCCGGAGTATCTCTCCGTTCTCGAGACCCGCCACGACGACGTGTCTCGCCGGTCAACGTCGCCGACTCGGAGGACAACCTCGGAATTCACCACGACGGCGACGGAGAACCCTCTCGTCGGTTCAGGACCGCCGTTATCGTACTCAGCCTCCGTTAGATCCCAGAGGATCTCAGCGTTGAGTGAGCCGGAGGAAGAAGTCAGCTTTCTCGACCCTTTTGGTTTCTTTAGCGAAACGGAGTAAGACTTCGCCGGCGTTGTTGAGATAACGACGGTGAGATTATCCGACCAGGTGAGCGAAACAGAGACGGGTTTGTCGGAGGAGGATGTATAAGTGGTGGTTACCGTGTCGGGGATCGAAGGAGGTAATGTCGGAGAGATGTAGGTATGGTTTGAAGGACCTGAACAGTACGTGTCTGATACTTTAATGGCGTGTTCGCTGTAACAAGCCGCGAGACCTCTCATGATGATGAGAAAGAAAATGAAAGCTATTTTTCTGAGAAAGTTGGAAAGATGGAAACTTTAAGGAAAGATTTTGAAAAGGGTTATGGATGCTATACGTGTGATTAAAGAGAGATAAGAAATAGCTTGAGGAGGGAGACAAAGTTTTGAAAAGAAGATAAAGTTTTGGTGGAGTTTACAGATTCTGTCTTTTAGAGATTAGAGACGACGTGGAAGAACATAGACTTGACAGAGTGAATGGAACTTTTAAAAGAGAGGTTATTTTTCCGGGAGAAATGTAAAAATAAATAAAAACTGAGGAAGTTTTAATAAGATTTGGTACGGAAGAGTTGCAGAGAAGATATGGAGGAAGAAAGACAGAGATGAATTATTCTTGTTGTCTTGGATGTGTGTTCATTCGGGCATGTGAAGATGTCCATGTCTCTGCCCTCTGACTTTTTGAGTTTCATCCGGTCTGTAAAATATTAATTTTATTTTAAAACTTTAGTTGATGAAATTTAAAGAAATCGAATCATTAAATGTAAGTTAGATATGGCCATATGGGATTGAAAAAAATAAGCCAACGACAAGAGATCAAGAGGTATAATTATATAGTTTTGAAACCATGTTCCTTGCATTATCAGCATGTAATAATTTAATAAATTTTAGCCATTCCTGAATTTTTTGATCAAAAAAGATATTCCTGATTTTATCAACATGTATAATCCAACAACAGAGATTGATTTGAATGGTATATATTATTGTTAAGATATTTTTTCATCTTTTTGATAAAATAAAAGAAGAAGATTTTTTCATATATTTATATTCCAAGTCCTTGAGTATGCATTTTCTACACACATTTGATTGTTTGAAGTATGAACCTAAAAATTACTAATCACGGCTCCAAGCCTCCAACCATAATGATATACTAAAAACAGCTTTCTCTATTTCAGTTCAGTTTATTTATAAAAATCCATATTGTAAAAGAAAAAAAATTCTCTTGGGTCGTTATATAGACGTCTTTATGAAAACTCAACGAACGGACCATTGATAGCTCTTTTTCAGTCTACATTTATTTAGTTATTAATCCACATAAACAAGTTAATTTATAGTTGCCGCCAAAATGATAAATTAATAAATAGCTTGTTGCAAGAAAAACAAATTGAATAATGGTTTGACCTGGAATTATACAGGTTAGTTGTTGTAATAAGACGTGTGTGTTTGGTCTTTTAAATTCGTAAATCTAAGAAACATATTACCAAGTGACGTCTTCTAAAGTATGACAATTATGCAAATCTTACAAAAACGAACACACACGGGAGGTGAAGACTTGCATCACTGGACCTATCTGATTAAGCAATGACTAGTTAAATTTGCGAATAATCAAAACCCTTAGCTTATCCTCAATGAAATTGAAAAGGAAGCCTATCCGATTCAACATTAAATGTTGACCAGCTCTCATTCACGTGAACATTGGTGTGGGTTTCCCGAAAGGAAGGAAATGAGCTCCGCTCTCTTCTTTTTAGCTCTCACCCCCACCTACATACACAGCCCTATAACAACACTCCACACACTCAATTTAACTCTCACACCTTTTGCATTTCTCTCTTTCTCAAATTAAATGTTTGATTTTAATTTCCTCTTTCCCCATCCACTCTACAAGCAAGCAAATGGTTGTCATGAAGGCAACTTCTAACTACAACTACACTCCAAAATGAAATATGATAATAAAATCATTGCCAAGGTACTACATATTTGGCCTCATGGGTTGCTTCAGATGCCCATGATACGTAACCTGGCAAATCTATGTTCATAAGAAATCCGATTGCCCGCATATTCTTTTGCGACACATGAAAGAAAGGCATATAATGTGGAATGTGCATTACCGGGAAGGCTTCTTTGCTATTTTGTATTTCGTATAGAATGAAAAAAAAAAGAGAGAGACAAAGCATACATGAGAACTTTTTAAAAAAAATACTGCACATCTTTTTTTCTCTAACTCGAAGCTTGACACTTTTCTACAAAACTAGTATAATCATGAGAACTCACAAACCCGTTCCCCTGTGATGCTACCGCTTCCTCCAGGATAGGTTTATTGGCCTTCATATGGAGGTTACTCAAACCATTTCCTAGAAGAATGGAACCAAACGAGTAAGGAAAACGTAAAGGTGGATTTATGCTGAATTATAGAATGGAGTTTGAGATAGAACTAAGTTACCTGTTTGATTGCTCTCCCAATTTCCAGGGTCAGCAAAGAACTATTAGACAAACAATCTGTAAGCAATGGTAAGGTAAGAAGCTCCCTTGAACATCCATTGAGCCACTTCTTGCCTGAAATAGTCCTCAAACATCTCTCCACATAATATACATGCGCACTGGTTCTCATCAGCATCTACGGATGGACCATCTTCAACAACACTCTCGGGTTCACTCAGAACTTCCTCATATTCAGTAAACAGGTTCTAGGTCTCCAGGCTTTGCTGCTATCCAGTCCTCAGCCTTTGGAAACCAATCTTTACATTTACTTTTTGTGCCACTTAACTCAAGCTTCTTATCGTGCATCTCCATGTGTCTATCAAATTCTTCCTTTTGTTTAAGGCGAACAGCACAGGAGGTGCAGAGATGTGGAAGGTCATCAAAGAGACTATTAATCACACGAATGTAAATCGCATCAGATCATATTCATCGCTAAACTAAGATTTGGTTTACACGCTTCCACATATAGATATCTCTAAAACTAGATTTTGACCCGTGCAAAAGAAAAATAAAGATTATATCACGGTTTCCCTTAAATTTATATAGCTTGAAAAGAAAAATAAAATTATAACAAACGAACTGGAACAACTATCAACTATGTTGCATATGAATGTAAATCAAAATAAATGCAGGCTGTGGGGTTCGAACCCACGCGCACTTATGTGCAGAAGAACTTAAGTCTTCCCCCTTAACCACTCGGGCAAACCTGCTTTTGTTGAAACAAAGGAATATGTCATTAATAAAGAAAGTTTAGATTTTATCCCACAGCCAATACTCAAACCATTCCTCAGTTGCTTACTTTTTTATCCAAACAAAACTTTGTTTCAAGTTTTCAACGCTAAAGTGAACGATAAAACAGAGAAGACATACGATTCTGGTTACAATTTAAGATCTTCGATTCAAGTTGCTACCAGTGTCTAGACAGTTTGTAACACACTTGAACTCTAGTTAATAGAAAAGAAAATATCTAACGCAAACATTTTCTTTTCTTGCACTGTGCGTTAGACCTTAGAAATAACAATTATATAAAGTTTATAACTCTAAAGAATCCATTTATACTACAGGTGCTTGAAACAAGCTGAAGCACATGTAACCAGTTAGAAGACAGACCATGTGATTCATAAGAATCACACGAGAAATTGAGTAAAGCCGAAATTATATTATAAAAGAACGCTGCTGTTGTCTATAAAGACAAAGCTATCTCAGGTTTCTCTTACAAAAATAAGGGTTCAAATCATAAACACAGAAAAAACAGAAGCGTAGTGTTTTATTTAAGCAAAATGACCAAAACAACTCTCATCCTCTTCGCGTCACAAAAGACCACTTTGCTTCAAAAAAGCTTGTACTTCTTCTAGTAGGGCTCCACAGGCTTGCGGAAGTTGGCTCCAGCGTAAACTGCCTCTGATCCCAACTCCTCCTCAATACGCAAAAGCTGGTCATGATTACAACAATCAACCAAACAGATTAGTCAATGAAAAGCTACTGTGCTCTTGATTGTTGTTAAAAACACACAGATCATGTCTAACCTGGTTGTACTTGGCAAGACGCTCGGATCTGCAAGGAGCTCCAGTCTTGATTTGTCCCTGTCAAGAGAGAGAGAGAAATCAAAATGAGAATCAGACAACAAGGTAGTGTGTTACTTGGCATTTGAATGGTTTAAAACTTACAGTAGACAAGCCAACGGATAAGTCAGCGATGAAGGTGTCCTCGGTTTCACCACTTCGGTGGCTAGCCATCACTCCCCATCCTGCTCTCTTTGACATCTTCACTGCCTCAATACTCTCTGTTACTGACCCGATTTGATTAACCTTCAAGAGAAGAGCATTGCAAGACTTTTCTGCGATTGCCTTGGCAACTCTCTGCAAGAAGAACGAGTATAAACAAAGATAAGCAATATAGATAGAGATAGAGAAAGTGGTAAGAACATCTGGTTAAGTTACAAACCTTGGGGTTGGTGACCAACAAATCATCACCGACAATCTGAACATTGTCTCCACACTCGGCGGTCATCTTAGCATAGTGCTCCCAGTCATCTTGGTCAAATGGGTCCTCAATGGACACAATTGGGTACTCAGCAACGAAGGACTTGTACAGGTCCTTGAGAGCATCTCCAGAAATCTTCTGAGAACCATTGTTGTTCTGCAGAGAAACAAACATAGCATGAGCATAGTTCTTGAGTTTTTTTAATCAATTTAGCAAAAGGAAATTAAGGGAAGTTCCACCTCTTCTTTGAAGTTCAAGTCGTAAGTCTTGTCAGATGAGTAGAACTCAGAAGCGGCAACATCCATCCCAATGACAACCTTGCCAGTGTATCCAGCCTTCTCGATAGCAGTCTTAAGCAGTTCAAGACCTTCCTTGTTTTCTTGAATGTTTGGTGCAAAGCCCCCTTCATCACCGACGTTGGTGGCATCCTGTCCATACTTCTTCTTAATCACAGACTGAAAAAACATACGAAAACATGTTAGCCCACATAAAATTTGCATCTTTAATGAGGGTACTAGAGGTTACCTTCAAGTTGTGGTAAACTTCAACACCCATTTTCATGGCTTCTTTGAAAGAAGAAGCTCCAACAGGGAGGATCATAAACTCCTGCATGGCGAGCTTGTTTCCGGCATGGGATCCACCATTGATAACGTTGAACGCAGGAACTGGTAGCACAATCTTAGGGTTACCAGCAAGATTGGCAATGTGCTGCATCCAAATACAACAATGGAAAAGCTTAGAACATCTAGTACCAGAAAAAACCAAGTTAGACACACAAGAGTCATCCTACCTTGTAGAGAGGAATGCCACTGACAACAGCCCCAGCTTTGCAGACAGCTAGAGATACAGCAAGAATAGCATTGGCTCCAAGCTGTGCACACACAAAAAAAAGAAGAAACAAGATGGTCAGATTCCTCCTTCAATCTTAAAATGAAACACAAAACATGAGTTTCCCTTTGAATCACCTTTTGCTTGCACCATCCCCATTCGTTCTGGGTTCCATCAAGTTCATGGACCATGAAGTTGTCAATAGCAGTCTGCTGAGTTGGGTCCTACAAGAAACAATTAAAAAAAAAATGAATATCAGAAAATAACACCTTTTAGATACAATCCAAAGCACTAGAAATAAATTAAGGAGAAAAGACTCACTTTTCCAATCAAAGCTGGGCCGATGATGGAGTTCACATTGCCAACAGCCTATAGACATCAACAAAGAAAAAATCAGACAAAAAGAAAACACTTCTTCAACAAAAAAAAAAAGACAACAGTCTCAAAGTCTCACCTTAGAGACACCCTTTCCAAGGTAGTCTGATCCACCATCCCTAAGCTCAAGAGCCTCGTAGATACCGGTGGAAGCTCCACTCGGAACCGCTGCTGTAACCTTAACACCACTTGATGTGTGTACATCGACCTAAACCATTATCAGACCAATACCTGTAACCATCAGCTTCTTCTCTATGTATTAAAATATATCCTAACTTGAATAAGTGTCCATTGTACATTATATAAAACCATATATAACAAACTATACAAAATCAATTGAGTTAAACCAGCAAAATAAAACCGAATTTAATCATAACATAACCGAATTAAACCATAAGACAACCGAATTAACCATAAGATAGCCTCATTTAACCATAAGATAGCCTCATTTAACCATAAGAATCCCGTATAAACCATAAGATAACCGACTTTAACCAAACGATAACCGAATTCAACCATATGATAACCGAATTTAACCAAATGAACACAGATCCGTCTCAAGAATCATATAAACATGATGGATGACTAATCATCGTCTCCAAAATCACAATCTCATTCCCCCTAAGCTCAAAATAAGCATCGCGAGTGAGAGAAGAAACGAACCTCGACGGTGGGATTGCCACGGCTGTCGAAGATCTGCCTAGCTTTAACAGCGGTGATAGTGGCCATGGTTGAGTAGAGATCTGGAGATGATAGGCGATGAGTTCGAGGGTTTTAAGTGGACGATGATGATGAAGTGGGTGGTTCGGTTTGATAATATATAAAGAGGAAGAGGGTGAAGGAGAGACGTTGGATTGTTTTGATAAGAACCGTTGGATGATATAAGGTAGGTCCGCATAATGGAAAGAAGACAAAACGATGTGTTGCACGGCTTTTGCAGGCGAGAAGAGGTTTTTTTTTATTAATCTGCCGTTGCTCATTGTCCAAGTAATAATAGTACGACAAGAGTCTTGAACAAGTAATAAATATAGGGAATTTGCATGTTTCATACATTTGAGAAAGTGGAATATGTCAACATTTCTATATTACATAAAATGAAAAAAGGGGAATAATGGGCTCCAAAGTTTGATGGGCGTTGCGTTACAAAACTGTTCTACATTTTGTATAGAGTGGGGCCTGTTTCTTGGTCTACTTTGATACATAACAAAAATTAGTATAGGTTAACAAAATCTTTTGTTCAAGTATATGATCTTTTTCCGGATAAACAATTTATTAACTCTATATTTATATTATTAAAATAGAAGTTATGATCTTTTTCATGTGTGATATTTTTTTAAAATGAATCATCCTCTAGAACGTTGGTTACATTATTATTTTTTTGTATTTTTATAGTAAAATCATAACAACATATTTAATTCTCTTTTTGTTCCATCAAAATATTATTAGATCTGCATAAAAATATATTATTCCATCAATATATAATTATAATAAAACTAAAATTATTGAAAATATGTTAATTATATTTTAATGATAATAACAATTTAAACTTATTAATTTCAAAAGATACATTTTACAAAGATTTTAAAAAATATTTTTTGGTTAGAGAGATTAATTTCTATTTTAAATAAAAATATTTTTTATCCAACTTACTGTATTTCAAGTAATTTCTCATCTTTACTTGAAATTATTATAATGAATTTATTCTCATCTTTATTACAAAATTATTTTGATGTGCAGTGTATCATAGTTTAAAGAAAAACATTTTTATTGTTTTGACAGTATCTCGAAAAAAAAAATCTCTACTATATAGGTCCAATTTAATTTGCTTCCATATAAATTTTAAGTTTAGAAAAATTATGTAAAATATACGTAATAATGCTTTCAAAATAATTTTTGTAAAAAAATACAAAATTTATAGTAATAATATATAAGCCACATAAAAATAGGTATTATAAAGCTATATAATATATAACACTAAATTACATTAAATTATCGATAAATTTGTTATATAAACTAAAATATTTTATTATAGAAAGAGAAAACTTGCATGGATATTCGAAGATCTTACAAGCCAATATACATAATATTTTTTTAATGGTAAATTGTACCCTTTGACGTTCAAAAAAATTATAATTCCCAAACTAACTAAGAAAGTCAAACTGATATTATTTGTATATTCTATAATAATGTCGATTCTATCCTTTTTCTTTATTTTTCTACCGGTTGCATCTCTTCTTTCTATTCTGTTCTTTTATCTTTTTGTGTTTTTTTTTTCATTTCATCACCAATGTTACATTATTGAAAACAAATCACTTCATTTCTGATGAATCCACCTTAATCACTATTTTGTGTTTCTCCTTATTGTCTATCATCAAATTTTGGTATCATCACTTTTGATCTTCTCTATTGTTGCTTTTCTTCGTTAGTGATATTTTTATTTTTTTATTGATTTCTTGTTTCACCACAATTTTTTTCCCAATATGACTCAGAAACTACGTTGGTATCAAGGACAGAAAGGAAAATTGTGTTATCACCGTAAATTTTAGGCTTATACTATATGATAAGCATATATAGTATAGTATTAACAAGCCTTTTAATATTGTATAGTTTATTTACAAAAATTTTATATATTGTTTTTAGATTTTAATTTGATTTTAAATATTATAAGTACTGTATTTTATATTTGTGTTTAAAGTTTAGTATTTAAGGGTTGAGATGGGGGTTTGAGGGAGGTTTATGATTATATTATTTATCTATTAATTCACATTCAGTTCCATACTATTTTTATATGATATTTATCCTTAACTTTGAGTATGTAAATGGAATAGAACATCTATGATATATTATTTGTAGAGAGTTTATGCTATGTATTTTATAGGAAAAATAAAATCTTATTCTCCATCGTTGTTCCGCTTGCTACATTGTTGAAATACAATCTTATTCTCCATCGTTGTTCCGCTTGCTACATTGTTGTTCTTTCTATTTTATGTTTAAAAAATATTATAAGTATATATTATTTTTTATATTAGAATTTAGGATCTATTGATTAGGATTTAGGGTTTAGTATTTAGGGGTGGAATATAGTTGGGGATGATATTTACAATTATACTATATATAGAGTTTCTATACTATTTATCATCAGTTCATTTATTAGATGTATACTATTTTTATATGATGATCAACTTTATTAGCTTATATATGTGAATGGAATGGGTCCTCTATTATGTACTATTTGAAGATGATTTATACTATGTATCGTATATAAAAAAGAAAATGTTCACTTATCCTCCATATTTATTTCACTGTTTATCGTTGTCTCTTTCTGTTTGTATGTTGTAATTAATTGAGTGTTATCGTGTTATATGCATAATTTGATTCGCCGTTGTGTTATATGAATAAAACAAAAATCACGATTAGCAGAATGTACTATATTCAGTTAGAAGAAATTTTTGTATAGTACAATATGTTTTTTTCCTGGCCACATGTATTACATTTGTCAACATCACCACCTTTCTTCTTTTATCGAATACCTTTTACGTATAAAAGTTAAAACCGGCAGAAAATGGAACAAAGAGTTATTCACATAATAATGTCAAAATCATATTTATATTCGTAATATTACTTTCAAAATTAGTTAGTTAGCAAATTAACCCTTGTTTAATTATAGGATTTTAAATGCTAATTTATTAATTATACATCAATCTCACAAATTTAGTTTACATAATTTTTTTGAAAGAAACAAGTTACTAGATAAGAATAGATATACATCATATATAATGGATAAAATATTTAAACAGAACTCCATTTTTCTCAAAAAAATAAATTTAAACAGAAGTGACTTTGCGAAATTTAATAGACTAATGAAAACTCCGTTACTAACTTTTTTTTTTTATTTTTTTTGGTGCAAATGTTAAAATTCATACCATTTTTAGAGTTTACATTGTTGCAATGTAACTTATTACAAAGAGAGAGAAAAAAGGAAAAAAAGAGAGAGGAGGAGGATCATACATCAGCGATTAGCTATAAGAACAAGAAACCAAAAATAGAACTGAAGCAAAGAGAGAGCTTGAGAAGGATCCCGGGTTATGGAGAGAAGCCTGTCACGCAAAGAACGATCGACCAACTTGAAGAAAGCCAGTGGAGTAAGAGAAACATTCCTGAAGATACGCGCATTACGCTCCCGCCACAGACTGGAAACAATAACTTGAAGCAGTAGCTTGAAGATAACCTTAACCTGATAGGAATGAATACCTTGGTACTGAGAGCACCAAAGAACAAGCGTTTGTAGAGTAGCAGGGGGTAATGATTGGTCCGGGGTAGCATTTCATGGTCAGACTATTCACCGCTGTCTGATTCGATTCCTTTCTCAGCAAGAGGTATACAAAGAAGAGGAAGCTTGAGTCTTCTTCATTTATTCATCAACGTCGTTTCAGTTTAGATTCATAGGTTTTAGTCTCTTTTAACATCTTCAATGCTAGGGTTCATGAGCTTTAAATATGAGATGGAAATTTGATTTTAAATATTATAAGTATATACTGTATTCTATAAATGGGTTTACACAGACAGTGTTCATTTTTCTATGTCTGATAGTTACGTAATTTGTATGTTGAACCATCATTCTGTTTTTGTGCGAAGGGTATATCCTATATGTAGAAATTTGATGTTTCATCATTTGAAATTATAGAACATAACAATTTTAGTGTAAAATGATCTAGAAACCGATGAAAAAAGCCAAAATAAGAACTACTCTTAAGATCTTTTACCATATATAGAATACAGTATACTTAAAATATTTAAAATCAAATTAAAATCAAATTAAAATCAAATTGATCTTGATGTGCATTCCGGACTATACATTCGCGTTTCCAGTGAGTTACCATCCTACAGATGTATACGATGATTCTTTTGGTATGTGATCATTTTTTACTTGACGGTTTCATCTCTTAACTGTAGCCATGATCTTTGTTATAGTTGGTTTGGTTTTGATTCTGTTAGATCCAGAAGGGAGAGTTATGTTCTTACTTGGATGATCTCGCAAATTCATCAGTTGTTCAAGCTTATATAAAAGAGCATTCTTTTGGTCACCCCATGACCGTTCTTCTCATGCGGACTGGTCTTTCTACCGCACAGTGTGGTAAGGGAATATTATCCTTTTCTTTTGCTAATTTTTATTTTATTTGTTATTTTGTTATTTTATGCAAAGAGATAATCTGTTAGTTTAGTTCTATAAAAGATAACTCCGATTTTAGGTTTCTACTAAGTATTGAACATATTTCTAACAATACTTTTGAACCCATTATAATTTTTTTTATCAATTATTAAATCCTCTGAAATGTTTTGTTTAAGTTTTAGCAAGGTTGATGATATTATAAGACAAGAATTCTTTTTAAATATAAATGAGTTTTTATTATCTCCATTGGATCATAAAGAAACCAATGTACCAAATGTTTGATGAATGTTCAGAAGAAAAGAGACAACACTGAAAATATGACTTGAACCAAATTTTGTCTTGTTGGATGCACTTAATACATCAGTTGAGTCTTACACACTCCCAAGAACATAAAAAGCAGAAAATATCCTCTTTCAAGGATTTTATTAACTTAGATTCAGATGAGATTACGGGTTATAACCAGAATACTTCCTGTACCACTCGCTGCTCGAAAAATGAGAAGAGCCTCTCATTTCTGGTTGATGGACTTGTCCTCCAGATGAGGAACCAACTGCGTTTGGTACTGTCGGTGTAACAAGCACAGATGTGGACGTATCTTTCTTCCTCAAAGACGGATTTGGGGTCAACGGCCAGAAACTTCCAATCACAACCTATACAAATGAACCATAATATAATAGCTTCTAATGTTTCAACATTACAAAGAAGATGCTTTCTTTTGTTCTTACCTGAACCTGACTTGCAGCAGTGAGTCTACCGACTAAATTACCACCAAAGACACAACCATCAACTCCACCGATTGTAATACGCCATACTCCTGTCTCATTTCTCACTCCTCCACTTTCAGTTATCTCCACTGTGTTGGTCAGCGAGATTATCTCATAACAATCCTGCACCAAAGTGTTATGATCATCCTATATATCCTATCTAACTCGGTGGCTAACGAGGATCTTTACATTTTGAAAACCCTATATTCTCATGTTCAAACAAGTTATAATATAAATACACTAATTGAGTTTCAAGAATCCAAAATCGGACTACAAGACCGAGTTCATTATATAATTACCTTGAACGTCAGGACTCTGTTAGAGCCGAGCGATTGAATCCTGAGATTAAAAACCGCACCGGTTGCTGACAAAACGCAGATCCCACGAGATCCATTCTGCGTGAAGGACATAATCTTCTCGATGATTTCCTGTAAAATGACCATCAAATACAAAATATAACCATCGCATCTTCAATACGTAATGTTCATGTGCTACAAAGACATATCATATCAGCTTTTTATTAATTGTTAAAATTAATTCATTTGATAAACCACAGCCTAGTCAGAATTAGTCATTCAATATTTTGTATTTATCTTAAATGTCTCGACTCAAAAAATTTACACTAAAAATATTTAATAATATATATTAACAATGTTGTAATCTATTGCACTAGTCAAAGTTAAAATTTATGAAATTTATTTGACTAAACTATATTTTTAATCTTGAAATTGTTATACCATATTTTCATAAAAACAACAAAACTATAATTCTACAACAGCACACTTAATTAAAAGAGGTGTGTTATACGTACCTCTCGGGCATTAATCATGAGCATATGTGCCTTGAAGTCCCCTCCTCCAAGTCTCCTAGTCGGATCAGCTTCAAATCCAAAACACGTTCATAGTTTACCACATATATATATATATATATATATATATCTGAACTCTCTTGTTTGAAAACAAATACTAGTTTTCTTCCATTTTCTTTATAGAAGATCAAATATGTATTATGATTCCTATACTGTTTTCAATTGATTTCCCTATAGTTTGAGCAATATATATTTGCCATGAGCAATTTTCCTAAGACCTAACACAAGATAAATATTTTCCCAATGATTTCCATTGACTGAAAACGTAAGCCCTATTCATATTCATATTCATATTCATATCCATATCCATATACACATTAATTTACATATCCTTATTCATATTCATAATCCCATGTCCCTTCAAACATCAAAGATCGAATGGTTATAGTTATTCCGACTAAGAGATCTCAAAGTTTTACCTCCTCCCATACTCAACGACCTCATCGTCGAGGATCTCTCATGTGTTCCAGACAGTACGATCGACTTCCCTTTGGGATCGTACAGGCTCTGCACCAACGTATCGTCCCCTTTGGTCTCCTCCCCCACCGTAGCCCGTACCCTGACGGGAGAGGGAGAGTCACAACTTGAGTCAGAACTTGTGTCAGAACTTGAGTCAGAACTTGAGTCAGACATTGAGACAGAATTGGAGCTCTCGTTTAGATCCATTGTATATATTGATGTTTTTTTGTTTTTTGGACAACTTATAGTATATATAGATTGAAATTCAGAGGTAAGAGTTTGAGATTTTATAAAGTCCCTTATATGACCATGAAAAAATGGGAAAAAAATCTTTATAGTTTGGAAATATTTTCTTGGTCTGAGTTATTTCTTAATTAACTTTTAAATAGGTATATAATATTAGAAATAATATATATGGAGTAAATTTTGTCTTGACTTTTCAAGATATGTTCATTTCTTATTTCTATATATACATATATATAATAAATTTAAAATTGTTTTTGATAAGGTAAATGAGATGGAAATAAATTATTAATAAATTTCATTGGTTTTACTTAACATAAATTTATATAGAAAAAGTAAATTGTTCTAATAATTTTTAATTATATCAAGGATTTTTAGCGGTTTAAACCCCGAACTATTTTTTAGATCGGGAAGAAAAATCTCCAACTAAAATTTTATATTTGTAAACCTTAAACTAGCATTCCGTTAGTGTACTAACCCTTCCGTTAATATTTTCGTGGATGGACAACGTTAATTTGAAACTCTTATATTTGATTGATATCTGAAGCCATTCTTTATGATTATATCCCTTTGGTGTCATTGACATAAGAGATGTCGTTTGAGTTTCATTAAAAAAAGAGAAAAATGACATGTAGTTATCCAAAACAACACGATGTTTATCCAAAACAACACATCATTTAAAAACAAAAAAAAATAGTAAGAAAAAGAGCTTCCCTTTGATTGAACCCAGGTTCCCTTACATTCACAGTTAATCATTCATAACTGAGAAACATTGTTAGTAGTTACATCCTTTTTTATTTGATGGTCCATTTGATTCTGCAAAGCACGTATAAGCGAGACGTCAGACAGTCGCTCACTTTGTAGACAGTTCCGCAGGCTCTGCGATCTTGTTACCCCACTCTAGACCTGAGTATTTCGGATCTGAGGTGTTGTTGGAGGAGGTTGAAGACGGAGCGGAGCCAGTTCTTAACCGGAACGGTTTACTCCTTGTGATGATTGAACCGTTTTCATCGCTTTGGCCAAAATAGATTTCTATTCACTATCGGTTGGTTGAAGATAAGAAGGAGTCGTCTTTGTCTTCGAGATTTGAGATCAAATAGAACAAAAGCTTTAAATTAATAAAGATGGGAACATAAGCAATGATTCTTAATTAGTTCAAGTGGCAAATGACTAAATGCGGATGCAAGGGATTTGGGTTCAAAGAAAGGAGAGTTCAATTTTTTACTTTATTTAATGACACATGTTTTTGGATAACTACATACAGTTTTGACTTTTAATGAAACTAAGCGTTTGAAGTTAACGTTTTTCCATCAGGAAAATGTTAACGGAGGAGTTAATACACTAAAAAAATAAACATTAAGTAGGGGTTATTGGTTGGTGTATTTTGATGGATTCGAAAATCCAAATTAAATTTAGTGTTATTGGTTCTATGATTTAAAAATATGTATTGAAATCATGTGTTATTCGTTTAATGATTCATAAATTCTAATTCAAATCAAGTGTTATTCGTTTAATGATTCATAAATTCTAATTCAAATCAAATGTTATTCAATCATACGGATTTACTAATAGATTTGATTTCATAATGTATTTGAATGGATTTACATGGATTTCTTTGTGAAAAATACAAAGGCCCAAATCCGAAGGAAAACCTCCAGATTTGTAAATACTAATCCGAGAAAATTTGAAAATTTGTATATTTTACTTAGATTTATAAATACTATATGGATTTTTAAATCAATAAAAATATATAAACCAATAACACCTCCTAAATTTTAGTTAAGGGTTTTTTTTCGAACTAGATCTAAAAATAGTTCGGGGTTTAAAACATATCTTGGTTTGACTGACATAAGAAAATCTTATATCAATTAATAACTCTCTTTGGGTTGATGGTCACTGGAGGATGCCTCCTAGGCTCCTACTGCAAGAAGTCTCCAGTTCAAGCACGTCCAAATTCACCTCGCTGGGGAAATGAATGGTCATGGACAGAAAGAATTCTGAAACATACAACAAATATAAGATGAAAATTAAGTAACCACCGGTTTAGTGGCATCGTTTTGTGCTGGTTTAAAAGGGAGTTCCAAAGCACGAAACTCTTTATTTGTTCCTTCATGATCTCTGCCGCAGAGATCGACTTGTTTCTTTGGGAAGACGAAATAAGATATGGAGAGAACATATTGACAGATTTCACCGCAACATCCATATATATATATATATATATATATATATATATATATCTCTAGTTTTCTTTGACTGATGAGAGCAGCAAGCGATATATATTATGCATGCAGAATGCAGCTCTGCTTTTCTTTGATCTAATCTTCGTGCCTCCTCGTCACATGTTAATATATATATGGTTTTCTTATGTCAGTCAAACCAAAATGTTGTGTCGTACTTTACTATCAACACATCTCCCCAGACTCATGCAACATATTAATTAATATACACAGAAGCATCCGTTTTGTTTTCTAAATTATATCCTACCACAAAGTTCTTAGTGTTATTAATAGTCATATGGGCTCCGAGACTGACGGACTGCGACATGAAGCCCATGATCAGACTAACTACTCTAAGCCCAATGTGGAATCTCATTCAACGGTCAAAAACGCTGAAGCGTTAACGACAAAGACTCACGCAAAGGGAGCTCGTTGTACGGTTCAGCCAGCTCACATGATAGAGACAGGCAACAGATTTAGCTGTTTAAGATTGTGTGCTGTCACTGGGTGACCTAGCTAGAAGATAAGGTTTAAGGTTGTGTATAAATAACAGAGTGATGTGTAACGCAAAAGACAAGTTGAATAACAAAGAAAGTTAAAGTTTTCATCTTCATTTGTGTCTGTATCTCTCTGATCTTTATGGTATCAGAGCCAGGTTAACAAAGAAGCGATGCGTGCTGTCTATGGCCTTCACTCGGCTCAAGAAGTGTGGTTCACTCTTGGGAAGAAGTATAACAGAGTTTCTGCAACAAGGAGGCTAGATCTACAGCGCAAACTTCAAGGTATGACTAAAGGCCAAAAGACTATGACTGCGTATTTGAATGATGTGAAGAGTGTGTGTGACCAGTTAGACTCAATAGGATGTCCATTGTCTGAACAAGAAGCTATTTATGGTGCTTTAGCTGGTCTTGGAAAAGAATATGAGTCGATATGTACCGTGATTGAGCACTCAATGGATTCTGTCTCTGAGTTGAGCTTTGATGATGATGTCTTTAAACTTGTCACCTTTGATGACAAGTTGAGTGCTCAGACACAGGTCTCTGAGCCAAACCCACATCAGGCGTTTCATGCTGGTAGAGGTTACTCTTCTCGTGGCAGGGGAGGTAACAGTTACAGAGGGGGCTACAGAGGTCGCGGTACAAACTCTTACTCTACAAGAGGAAGGGGTTTCAGTCAACAGTTCTCAGGAGGAACCGGAGCTGGTAACAACACGAGGCCTACTTGTCAGATATGCGGGAGATACGGTCACAGTGCTGCAAGGTGTTACAACAGATTTGATCAAGACTATGATGGGTCAGAATCTGCTCACAATGCTCTTGCTGCTATGAAACTGTCCGATCAAGAGCAGAGGTCAGGGACAGACTGGTATCCGGACTCAGGGGCTACTGCACACATCACTCACAGTGAATCCCAGTTACAATCATCCGAGCCTTATGCAGGTAATGATCAGATTATGGTTGGCAATGGAGATTTCTTGCCTATCTCTCATGTCGGTTCTGTTGACTTGCACACTACTCAAGGTATATTACCTCTTGTTGATGTGTTGGTTTGTCCAGGAATAGCGAAATCCTTGTTATCAGTTTCAAAACTCACCACAGATTACCCTTGTGAGATCTCTTTTGACTCTGATTGTGTGTTTGTAAAGGACAAGGGAACAAACAGGGTGATAGCACAAGGAACAAGGCGTAAAGACCTATATGTGTTGAAGGATGCGAGATTTCAAGCTTACTACTCTACAAGGCAGCAAGCTACAAGTGATGAGGTGTGGCATCAAAGACTTGGTCATCCTCACATGGAGATTCTTCAACACTTAGTCAGAAATAAGTTTATTGTAATGAATAAGAGAGAAACTCAGTTACTCTGTGATGCTTGTCAGCTTGGGAAGAGTTGCAAACTTCCTTTTTTTATCTTCTGAAACAGTTACTAGTAAACCTTTGGAGAGAGTTCACTGTGATTTGTGGGGTCCAAGCCCAGTTGTTTCTGATCAAGGATTTAAATACTATGTCATTTTCATAGACAACTTCTCTCGGTTTACTTGGTTTTACCCGCTGAAGTTAAAATGTGAGTTCTTTGAAGTGTTCAAACAGTTTCAGCGGATTGTGGAGAATCAGTTTAATACAAAGATTGTGCAATTTCAATCAGATGGGGGAGGTGAATTTGTCAATCAGTTGTTCAATACTCATTTGTCACAATGCGGTATAAAACATCTGTTGTCTTGTCCCCACACGCCACAACAGAATGGCATGGCAGAGAGAAAGCATCGGCACATATGTGAACTTGGTCTCAGTATGCTCTATCACAGCAAGACTCCTCAACACTTATGGGTTGAAGCGTTCTTCACTGCTGCATTCTTGGGTAACTTACTGCCTTCGTCATCTCTTGAAGATCATAAGAGTCCCTATGAGAAACTTCATGGCAAAGCACCGGTTTATACGTCTCTGCGTGTGTTTGGATGTAAGTGCTACCCATATCTCAGACCTTACATGTCAAACAAGCTTGATCCGAAGTCCCTGCCATGCGTTTTTCTAGGCTACAACGAAAAGTACAAAGGCTATAGATGTTACTATCCTCCAACAGGAAGAGTATACATCAGTAGACACGTTCTATTTGATGAACAAAGCTTCCCATATTCAGACATGTACAGCAAGTTTCATAAAGAGTCTGTGTCACCTTTGTTTAATGCTTGGAAGAGAGCAGCTATTAGTCAAAGTGAAGAGACTGATGAAGTCATAATCACCGAAGAAGAGTTTTCAAACCAGAGAAGACATGATCAAACTACATCTGTAATAGATCATGTTGCTGTCTCTCCTGCAACAGAAGCTGGAACTTCAAGCAGTTCAGAAAGCACATCTTCTGAAGATACGTTGGATCAAGACAGTCCACCGCCAGTCATAGTCCCTCAACACACTATGACAACTCAAGCCAGGTCTGGAATTGTCAAACCAAATCCTAGGTATGCATTGTTTACAGTGAAATCTGCTTATCCAGTTCCTAAATCAGTAAAAGCGGCTTTGCAAGACAAGGGATGGCATGGAGCAATGGATGTTGAGATGGACAACATGGAAGAAACTGAAACATTTGAGTTGGTTCCTCCAGAGGAGGATCAGAATCCTATAGGATGTGGTTGGATCTACAAAGAGAAGTTGAATGCTGATGGAACACTGCTGAAACTCAAAGCTCGTCTTGTGGCAAAAGGAAACCAACAGGAGGAAGGAGTTGATTTTCTAGAAACCTTTAGCCCAGTGGTCAGGACTGCGACGATTCGTACCATTCTTCATGTAGCGGTGAGCAAAGAATGGAAAATCAGGCAGTTAGACGTTCAAAATGCATTTTTACATGGTGATCTCAATGAAACAGTTTACATGAAGCAACCACCAGGGTATGAAGATCCAACGAGACGAGACTATGTGTGCAAGCTCAAGAAAGCAATCTATGGGCTTAAACAAGCCCCTAGAGCATGGTTTGACAAGTTCAGTTCATTTTTGCTTCGGTTTGGATTTGAATGTAGCTTTCCAGACCCGTCTCTCTTCGTGTTTCATCAAGGCTCAGATGTCATATACCTTCTTTTGTACGTTGATGACATGATATTCACTGGTAACAATGAAGTGTTGATCAAGAAGCTGATGGAGAGCCTGAACACAGAGTTTAGGATGAAGGATATGGGGGAGATACATTACTTTTTAGGAATTCAGGTTCATCACAGAGAACAAGGGTTGTTTCTTAATCAGGCAAAGTATGCGCAAGACTTGCTGGTGTCAGCAGGGATGCAAGACTGTGCGCCAATGCCAACACCACTTCCTCTGAAGCTTGACAAACTTCCAGGTCAAGATGAAGTGTTTCCAGAACCATCATACTTTCGAAGTCTTGCAGGAAAGCTGCAGTATTTGACACTCACGAGACCGGACCTTCAGTTTTCAGTCAACTACATCTGTCAAAAGATGCATCAACCAAGCGTCTCAGACTTCAACCTTCTGAAGCGAATTATGAGATATGTGAAGGGCACAACTGAGATGGGTCTTAGCATCAACAAGAGCTCAGATTCAACGTTGATATGTTACAGTGACAGTGATTGGGCTGGTTGTAAAGACACTAGAAGATCAACAGGAGGGTTCTGTACGTTCTTGGGCACAAACATTATCTCTTGGTCTGCAAAGAGACATGACACAGTCTCCAAATCATCGACAGAGGCAGAGTACAGGACGATGTCGATGGCTGCATCTGAGATAGCGTGGATGCAGAATCTGCTCAAAATCATGGGACTGCAGCAACAGAAAATGCCGTTGCTTCTGTGTGATAATTTATCAGCCGTCTGTCTCACGGCGAATCCAAGGTTTCACAAAAGAACCAAATATTTTGAAGTGGACTTCCATTATGTGAGAGAACGAGTTGCTCTGAAGCTGTTAGAGGTTAAACACATTCCCGCTGCTCTTCAGTTTGCTGACATTTTCACTAAGTCTTTGGCTCAAGCTCCTTTCTATCGACTTCGGTCCAAACTCAGTGTCTCGCTTCCAACGCCACTGAGTTTGAGGGGGTGTAATAGTCATATGAGCTCCGAGACTGACGGACTGCGACATGAAGCCCATGATCAGACTAACTACTCTAAGCCCAATGTGGAATCTCATTCAACGGTCAAAAACGCTGAAGCGTTAACGACAAAGACTCACGCAAAGGGAGCTCGTTGTACGGTTCAGCCAGCTCACATGATAGAGACAGGCAACAGATTTAGCTGTTTAAGATTGTGTGCTGTCACTGGGTGACCTAGCTAGAAGATAAGGTTTAAGGTTGTGTATAAATAACAGAGTGATGTGTAACGCAAAAGACAAGTTGAATAACAAAGAAAGTTAAAGTTTTCATCTTCATTTGTGTCTGTATCTCTCTGATCTTTAGTTATTATAGCTGGGATATGATGTGAATGTTTACGATAAACAAATCAATCAGTTACCTGAAAGTGTTGGGGCATGAAAGAAGCTCATGGGCTTTTTTGGCCACTGGTTTGTTAAAAAGGTTTGTGAAATAACATTTTCATAGTAGCGAAAAAGCAATATCCACAAACATTTTTGTAAGATGTTAAAAACTTAAGTTAAAAAAAAAAAGATGTTAAAAACTTCAAATTTTTTTTGGTCGGGATTTATTTAGATATTACAATTAGAGAAAGATTACAAAGACGATTCGATAACCGGCAATACTACCTGCTTTATCAGGATCTATGCCTAACTGCATCATTTGAACCGTCCTATGAAGATCACGCCTGACTGGATTTACTTGCACCATGTTGAGAAATCCTTGTAAGCATTTCTTCTGTAATCGCATAATTGTTGAATAAATCGCTTGCTCCGAAAATTGAAACCTGGATTTTCTGTGCAATCTGCAAGAAATTGCATAGTCTGGGATTTGAACCCCAGATTGTTAAAAACTTCAGATTGAACAACTTTAAATGTCAACAAAATAAACGGTACAGTTTAAAAATAGACGAATCTCTTCTCTACACAAAACCAAACTCAATTCTCTTTCAAATTAATGTCGCTCACTTTAAGACAAATGGGCAAGGCCCAATAAAGTAGCTTGAACATTTTGTGGGAAATATAGAAATTCACCAGGTTAGTCTATGAACCCAAAGATTGATTTATATAGGAAAGTTTATCCATAGATGAATTGAGCTGATTTTCGACCAGAATAAGAATTGATCATTATTTTCTGACTAGAATCTTACGTTATTCATAATTCATATATGTTTTTTTGGTTAATTTAGCTATCTTCTACAACTAAGCGCATCTTCTACAAGCAACCACTAGACTTTTATTCTAGATATGGTAGTTTGATGTCTTCTATCTACATAATTTGCATTAAAAATGGTTTATCGACATACAATACTTGTATCGTCAGTCGCTACAATTTATATATCTTAGTATTAGCAGCATTGCAGCAATAAATTAATAGAAACACGACAACATTGTTGATTTTCAATAAGATTTACATCTACTACTACTACCATCCATCAAATTGAGATCTTGCATCTTAGGTATTCCATCCATCAAATGCAAATCTCCATTCTTATAGAGCAAATCTATAGTTTTTTTTAACTCTGATTAGTAAGAAAGTAGATGCAAAACTTTAGTAAGTTTCTGTGAACTTTGATGACACCTTTTTCTTAAAACAGGTGAAAATCACAACGCCAATCACGCCTACCTTTTCTCCATTTATAAATTAGTTAACATCTCAAGAAGTGTCGGGTTGTTAAAAATAAAAGGGAAAGGTTATGTAATTGGGGAAAAAGTTAAGGTGCAAGGCTGACTCTGTCCCTTTTGTTTTACGAACATCATCAACTGTCGCGTCGTACCAATCATACCTTCGCCATGTTGTTTGTTAATTTTTGTCGGTACACTAGTTAAACTGAATCAACAGATTATAATGAGAGAAAATAGTTATAGTTTTTAAAAATATACAGTTCATACTTGAGAATGTTGGGTTTATGGAATTTTTTATTAAAACATAAAAGATGATATGTAGCAGGAGGAAGTATATCCTCAAAAACAAAGCTGACATTAAACGATATTAGTTCAGTATAGTTTCTTCAACAAATATTTCTCAAAAAGAACAACGACTATCTTTGTTCTAATTAATGTATTATAAAGTCGAGTTTTAGGATGTTAAAAAGATATAATATATGTTGATATATATTATTTGAGTAAAAATGGTGTATTAAACTGAAGCTCTAGCAATGTTTTGATTACTGATGCTAAAATGACAATGATTAAAATTTGACTAAGAGCTATCAACCTTCCAGATTACCTAAGTAAATAATCCCTCTGTTTCTTATTACTTATGTTTTACTCAAATGCACAAATATTAAGAAAAACTACTTTTTATCAAAATTATCACTAAATTATAATATAAAATTAGTTTATTTAATTATAAATAAAAACTAAAAAAAATCTAATTGGTTACAAAGTTTTTAATAAAGTTAAAGTTACATAGATTTGTGCAAACTTCATCTATTATGAAACAACAAAACTTCTCTAAAAGATCAAGTATATTGAAACGGAGGGAGTATTAGATTACGAAAAAGCTTTGCAATTTAATTTGCCTAGAAAACTAAATTTCATTACTAATCCATTTATGAGACAAGTTTGGGTATTACAATAAACTTTTACAGTCAACCTAATGCTAACTTGCAAGTTGCAAACAGCCAAACAAGAACAAAAGTCTTAACACTACATGGAGTCATGCATTGTGTAATGATTTTAAGATGGGAGTATTTTCAAAATTAGGAAAATTCTTCTTAATAGATAAAGTAGTTTTCTTAAAAAGTAAAAGTGATATATTTGAAGACTATATAAAAACGGATGTAAAATATTATAAATTATTTTATTTGAACAATCAATATATACCTCAATCAATTTTAAAATAGGTACATGATTTTTAAAATTAGGAAAAATCGTTCTTAATAGATAATGTAATTTTCTTTTTAAAAAGTGATATATTTTAAGACTATATAAATACGGATGTAAGATATTGTAAACATTTATTTTAACAATCAATGTATACCTTAGAATGAGTATATGCCTCAATAAAAAAAAATTCTAAATTTTCTTGCTTTTTTTTTTTGAGAAATTGCTTTTTTCGAACTTATCAGTCTTTGTTCACAACAAATTGATTATTCATAAAATTTGTGTCCATGATAATCATGCATTTCTCTTTAGACATTATATTTTATTACATGAAAGAGTTGATTAGCTTAGACTATTTGTATTGTATTATATACGGATAACACTGAAAATATTTATCATCTGAAACCGAATGTGGACTATTTAAACATGAAAGAGTCGACAAAAAAAGAGAGTGACCTGGCATGTAAATATCGAAACGAATTGCACCAATAACTTCGTTTTTTCTGACAAAGAGACACAAAGAAATGCATTATTTACTGTAGATAACTTTTTCATACTTTAGGTAAACTTTTGGGGGCGTTGTAGGGTTATGTTCACCCATACAAAGTCACACCTAGGAGTGGAGAACAGCAATCATTCACACAACCACCGTTCCTACTTTTACCTTTTTGCATTTCTTCTCACTAATGATTTACCATCATATTATTATTTATTTACATATATCAAAGTAGATCCAAAACCAATTTAAAGAAAATTACAGTATATGATAAAAATTTATGGTAACATATGTTATTTAATTTACGTATATGCAATTTTAACATAAAAGTAAACATACATTATCCTATATTATTTTATTTATCTTCCTAATTTCCTAATCAATGTTATGTGCATAACTTTTGTTTTTCTTTCTTCAGTTTTTGTTTTATACAATAAATAAAATAAAACGAAAAGAAAAAGCAAAATGCAAGATTCCATACTTTTGTCGTTTATATCAATTTCATTTATTTATCTGTTTCAAAATATCCTTTCTCTCGTCACACTCACTCTTCTCTTCCCGCCAATACGCCATGGCTATACCTCTCCTCCTCCTCCTTCTTCTTCACCTCTCCGTCTCCTCCGCTCTAAACGACACAAACTCCCTCACACTCTTCCGCATCGAGACCGACACACACGGAAACCTCGCCGCAAACTGGACCGGCTCCGACGCTTGTTCCTCCTCCTGGCGCGGCGTTTACTGCTCACCCTACTCTCGCCGCGTCACTGGACTCTCTCTCCCTTCCCTCTCCTTAAGAGGACCACTAACCTCTCTCTCCTCCTTAGACCAGCTCCGCCTCCTCGACCTCCACGACAACAGACTAAACGGCACCGTTTCGCCCCTCACGAACTGTACCAACCTCAGACTCGTGTACCTCGCAGGTAACGATATCTCCGGTGAGATCCCGAAAGAGATCTCTTCCCTCAAGAGAATGATCCGTCTTGATCTCTCGGACAACAACATACGAGGAGTCATCCCCAGAGAGATTCTCGGGTTGACCTGGATACTAACGATCAGGCTCCAGGACAACGAGTTAACGGGTCGGATCCCGGATTTTTCTCAGGTGGGTTCGCTTCTTGAACTTAACGTCTCTTACAACGAGCTGCACGGGAAAGTCACCGACGGTGTAGTGAAGAAGTTCGGAGACTTGAGCTTCTCCGGTAACGAAGGTTTATGCGGGTCGGATCCTTTACCGGATTGTACTTACACGAACGACCCGGAATCTTCCGACACCGACAAGATCGTTCCGTCGAATCCAACGTCGCTTCCGCATTCTCCGGTCATCGCCGGAGATCCGAAGATCCATCACCACCGAGGGCTAAGCTCCGGAGCCATCGCCGCCGTCATCGGCGGCGGTGTAGCGGTTATCGTCTTAGCCTCCTTCGGGTTTGCCTTCTGCTGCGGGAGGTCAGACCGTGGCGGCGGGTCGAAATCCGCGAGCTTGGAGAGTGGCTTCGCCGGCGGAGGAGGAGAAGGCAAGAGGCGGAGCAGCTACGGAGGAGGAGGCGAAGAGAGCGACGCGACGTCGGCCACCGACAGGAGCCGGCTGGTGTTTTTCGAGAGGAGGAAGCAGTTCGAGCTCGAGGATCTGTTGAAAGCGTCGGCGGAGATGCTCGGGAAAGGAAGCTTAGGGACGGTTTACAAGGCGGTGCTCGACGACGGAACGACGACGGTGGCGGTGAAGCGTCTCAAAGACGCGAACCCGTGTCCGAGGAAGGAGTTCGAGCAGTACATGGAGATTATCGGGAGGCTTAAGCATCAGAACGTGGTGAAACTCAGAGCTTATTATTACGCTAAAGAAGAGAAGCTTCTTGTTTATGAGTATCTACCCAATGGAAGCTTACACTCACTTCTACATGGTTATGTTTCTTTCCAAACTTAGATTAAATGTTCTGTTCTGTCGTATTAGTGAACTAAAATTAGTTTTTTTTTAAAAAATATTTCTTTATAGGGAATCGAGGTCCTGGGAGGATACCATTGGATTGGACGACGAGGATTAGTCTAATGTTAGGAGCAGCGAGAGGCTTGGCCAAGATTCATGACGAGTATAGCATCTCCAAAATTCCTCACGGGAACATCAAGTCCTCCAACGTTCTCCTAGACCGAAACGGCGTCGCATTGATCGCAGATTTCGGTTTATCCCTCCTTCTAAACCCGGTGCACGCTATAGCTCGTCTAGGCGGCTACCGTGCCCCGGAGCAGTCCGAGATCAAACGTCTTTCTCAGAAAGCTGACGTGTATAGCTTTGGTGTCCTTCTCCTCGAGGTTTTAACTGGAAAAGCTCCCTCGGTGTACCCGTCTCCTTCTAGGCCTAGATCAGCGGCTTCGGTGGCGGTGGAGGAAGAGGAGGAAGCGGTTGTTGACTTGCCGAAATGGGTGAGGTCGGTGGTGAAGGAGGAATGGACGGCGGAGGTTTTTGATCCGGAGCTTCTGAGGTACAAGAACATAGAGGAGGAGATGGTGGCGATGCTGCATATTGGTCTGGCATGCGTTGTTCCGCAGCCGGAGAAACGGCCTACAATGGCTGAGGTTGTTAAGATGGTTGAGGAGATTAGAGTTGAGCAATCGCCGGTGGGAGAGGATTTCGATGAGTCAAGGAACTCGATGTCTCCGTCGTTGGCCACCACCGAAGACTTAGGCCATCTTTGAAGTGTGTCTGACGCTTTGTTAAATATATCTATTGCTGGATTGTGTGCCACTTCGAGTTTCTTGCTTAGATCTCCAGTCTGCAACTTTGTCGGAGTTTTTAGCCATGTAACATGTCATTTCGTAACGTGTTGTTTATTAAAGTATTGTGTTAATAAAACCCATTCTGGGTTAGTGTGAGGGCATCTCTAACTCTACTCTATTTTTTATTTTAAAATAAAGTTTAGAATAAAAATGCTTCAATAGTATTCTATTTCTCACTTTATAATAGAATGAAAAACAGTTTTACTCCAATTTTTTTTTTTTGCATCACTCTATTTTCTACTCTAAAATAGAATACCATTGGAATAAATTCAAATTCTATTATAGAATTACTCTGTTTTAAAGTAAAAAATAGAATAAACCATTGGAGATGATCCGAGGAAAGTGCTAGTCAATTACTCTTTCAATCACTTTTCAAGCTTTCCACTTAAGGCAAATGCACACCAAGACAAGGGATTTGCAGATCTAGTCTCGCACTAAAAACTACAAGAAAACATAAGAATTTTCGACGGAATTAAGATGTTTCGAGTTGTGCCATGGCAAGTAAAACTGCGTATTTTAAAACCTAAGTTTAAGCCATGCAAAAATAATGTAATAGGTCTAGCACATGATTGGCAAATAATTATAAACTAGCATGGATTCATTTTATAAGATCTTATATTATAGGTTGCTGATAGTTGGAACCATACAATAACAATCATTCCTTTTCAAGTTATTTCTGAGAAACCAAATGGATTTAAACTGCAATAATTTCAAAAAAGCTTTGATCAACAATTATCCAAAACTTGCTAGTTATGCCAACAACACAAAAAGACCCCATGAAACTCCAGAAAAACACTTGTAGAAAATCAGATTGCCAAAACTTAAACAATGGATACCGTGGCGTCAGCTTCTTCGAGCTGTCTTTTGGCTTCTTCTGCTTCATCTTTCGTCACGCCTTCCATGAAAATCTTCGGAAAATCTTTAGTGAGCTCTGTCACTTGACTCAACGGCACGCTCAGAGCCCTCATCGCTTTAGCCACTTCAATACGATGACCGATGGCCACGTCGTTGATAACCATATCGAACTTGGTCTGCTCCTCCACAGTAGCCGTCACATCATCACCGTCCTCGGGAGGAGGAGAGAAGACAGCCGCCGCTGCAGCAGTCGCCGAAAAGAGTATCGAAACACCGAACTTGTCTTGGACGTAGTCGGCGAGGATGCGGGACTCTTTGAGTGTCAGAGACAAGATCTCGGATCCAAGCTTCTTGATTTTCTTGGGAGCTTTGACGGCGGAGATGTGCTGAGTTCGGCCGCACGGTGGCTTGGGGTGCAAGAACCAAAGCGATATGTGGAAGAGAAAGATGAGCAAAAGATTGGGGTTGCCAAGGAAAGAGTCATAGTTACCATTCTCACTCTTTGGTTTCTTTCTTTTTGAGATTTTCTTTTGTGTCTCTCTGTGTGTTGCTTGACTGCACCAGAGAATAAGAAGATTTATAAACCCTATAAGTATTGTGTTTACGATCCATGATTATTGTTTATATCCTTATTGTATGAACTAGCGAATTAATTGAGTTTCCTTTTTCTAAAGAGTGCATTTATATTTCAGAACTTTATTCCAGCAAATCCTAGAAATTATGGAGCAAAATAGCAAACACTCTTCAAATTCTGAAAATAGTAAAGTTGACCATTCCTCATATTATAGTCTTTTCACCTCTCTAGAGTTGTTTCAGATATTGGAACTCGAGTGAATTTTAGAAGGTAAAACGGTTCAAGTGCTCTTGTTGACCTTATAAGATCTTAAACATAAGGATTGTCCAAGTACTTATCAATTATAACAACAACAAAAAAAAACTTTATTTAATGAGTTTTATATTTCTTGAGGTAAAATAGAGAGAGTGATGGTAAATTTTTGTCACTCTAAAATTATTCTGCATAATTAAACATTTGGGTTTGCTCTCTTTGGTCTTCCATTGTCGATTCATTATATAGATTTATAAGCATACAAAAGAACAAAAGCGCCCGTGGCCTAATGGATAAGGCGTTTGACTTCTAATCAAACGATTGTGGGTTCGAGTCCCACCGGGCGTGTTTACTTTTTAATATCTTTCCACATCTCCCTAAGTTAGTAAACTTCCCATTCGAATCATTAAAGTTTTTTTTGTTGTTGGTCGTAATCTCGAAACTATAATAGCGATTTGTAATTTAATCACATTCATTCGAACAATCCAACGACTTCCCCGATCTCCACGTGGCAAGCTCTAAAGACGTTGATTCTCTCTCTCACACCTTCCCCAAATGTTGTCTTCCCTCACTTCCCCGTCTAGCGTTCCCCTGTTGTTAATCATCATCACCTCCAGAGATCGTTCGCGATGAGATAAAAACCAAACCTTTCTCCATCGCTATGGCTCTCGAGCGTCACCACTTCTTCTCTCTTCTTCGCGTCTACTAGGCGTCTCTTTACAGAGTCATGGGGTTGTCCTTCTCGAACCTCAACGGCGAGCACACCGGCTCGTCGATCGGACCCAGCCTCGGCGACATACCGGAGAGCTGCGTCGCGTGCGTGATCCTCCACCTCACTCCGCCGGAGATTTGCAACCTAGCTCGCCTGAATCGAGCGTTCCGCGGCGCGGCTTCTTCGGACTCCGTTTGGGAGAGGAAGCTGCCGAGTAACTACAAGGATCTTCTCGATCTGTTGCCGGTGGAGAGGTATCGGAGTTTATCCATGAAGGGTGTCTTCGCCTTGCTCTCTCGCCCCATCCCTTTCGACGATGGTAACAAGGTCCGTTGAAAGTTTGAAACTTTAGGGGTTAGGGGTTGTTTCTATGGTCAAAATGTCAACTTTTTGATGTGGGTATGGGTTGAAATTGAGGATTAGGGGTTGTTGCTACGATAAAAGTGTCTCCTTTTGATGTGGGTATGGGTTGAAATTGAGGATAAGGGGTTGTTGCTACTCTAAAAATGTCTCCTTTTTGATGATATTGTTGCAGGAAGTGTGGATTGATAGAGTGACAGGACGGGTTTGTATGGCGGTTTCGGCGAAAGGGATGGCTATCACTGGAATTGAAGACCGCAGGTATTGGACTTGGATTGATACTGAAGAATCAAGGTACTTCACTTTTCATTCAACTACTGATTAATTTAGATTATGTGTGCTGATGCTTTTTAATTTCTTCTTGCTTTGGACAGGTTCCATGTTGTAGCCTACTTACAGCAGATTTGGTGGTTTGAAGTAGATGGGATGGTGAGGTTCAATCTTCCTCCTGGTATATACTGTCTATCTTTCAGAATACACCTTGGAAGATTCTCGAAAAGGTTGGGGAGACGAGTTTGCCATTTCGAACACACGCACGGTTGGGAGATAAAGCCTGTGAGGTTCTCGCTCTCGACTTCAGACGGGCAAGAGGCGTCGTGTGAGTATTACTTGGCTGATAAAGAAGGAGAGCAGACAGGTAGAGAGTCCTGGAGAGACTATAAGGTTGGAGAGTTTGTTGTGGGTTGCTCAGAGATAACAACGGAGGTACAATGGTCGATGAAACAGATAGATTGTACACATTCGAAAGGCGGGATCTGTGTGGACTCGGTGTTTATAATCCCAACAGATGTGAAGGAACGCAACAAAAGGAAAGCTGGTGTGAAGTAATATAGTTAGAAAGAAAGGAAATGTACATCCAACACTTTTTGTACATACTACATACTTTTGAAGGTGTAAACTGTGTCGTCTTGAATCTTGAGCTGGTTCTTGAATTAGGTATAGCACATTGTGAATTTTATCTGAGTTTTTGTTTTTACTTCATACTCCATGTGAAAATCAAATTTGTCCTGCATAGCATGATATTGAAAGGACACGATTAAGGAGATCCAAGTGTACAGAGCTGTGTGAAGCTTGTGATTGTGACATAGAAATCAAAGATGGTTTTGTTCAATGAGGACCATTCTTTTAGATGAAAGGGACCAGTAGTGTTGTTAATTGTTGAAACGTGTATTCTTGTTACTTGAAAGTCCATTTCTTATTGAATGCTAGTTTTGTTTTCATGATTGAGTTCGGGAGACAATGACAATTCTGACTTTAGTTGCCACAAGAAAAATAACAACTGGCAAAAGGAAACTCAGGTTTTGTCTTCACCGGTTTTGCACGCTGGTAAGGACAAAAGCTTATTCGTTAAATACCTGAAAAACTTATAGATTTCACCATGTTTTTTTTTTTTTGGATTATCATAAAGTTAAGGACCGAAACCTATAATCCACAAAGCCAAAACTGTTCAATTCATACTCAACTAGATCAAACTGGTCCAGAAATGTTAGCTTTGATCCAAAAGAAACATGAATGCCAATGTCCTGCTCTCGTACTTGGTCCAAAAGAAACATGCTTTGATCAAACTTGTAGTTTTTTTTCTTCATGAAATTAAATTTAAATAACGGTTGATTACGCGTATAAAATAAATGGTAGTGTATAATACGTGTTTAGAATCAAATTGCATATTTGTGGGTTTCAATTTGATTAGCCGTAACAGTATGGCACTCATAGCAGCATAGCATGCATAATATGCACATTACGTACGTGCGAGTGAGTGAGTACACACAATGTACGTGGAGAATGCATTCTCTCAGGAGCTGTATGGGGTAATGAAACATAGGGTTCGATGCCCAAGCGAGTAAGCAAGCAATGGTCAAAAATTAAAAAGCTAATTAAGAGGAAACAAAAAGGCACACACTAAGGGAAAATAATAATCTTACAAGACACATCTGCTCCACAACAGAAGCTGTAATAAAATTATAATAAAAGACCGTGTTTCGTATACACTGTTTAAATATGATCAAAGCCGCACAAGATCGATCAGTTCATCTATTCTGAGTTTCATCATATAATCAAAAAAAAAAACCTGGAAAAAAAATTACTGAGAAGAAAGATTTGTAATTTTTTTTTTAAAGCGAGAAGATTTGTAATTAATTCTTAAAAAATAAAGAATTGTAATTGAAAGTTACAGAAGATAGTAATGGATAGTTCATGTCCAAGAGAAGGAGGAGCTATGAAGCGGGTGATTCTGAAAGTTGGTGTTGCACTTGTACTATCGGCAACTGGTGTGATCTTTGCGAGGTTCGTCTCTTGGTAAGAAGATAATGAGGTAACTTCTTCTGCACGTAAGCCAGAGTCTTCTCCATCACCTAGCAGAAGAAAAGATGGACAAGAAGAGGAAGAAAAAGAGAGTCTAGTTGATCATCAAAAGCAAGAGATTCTCAGCTTGAATTTGAGACTCGAGGAGCTTCAGAAGAAGGAACACGAGATGGAGTTGCGTTTCGCACGTTATTGTTTTCTTTAAGACAAAGAAGTCAGGCTTGTGGAGCGTAAAAGCATGTTGGTTCTTGAGAGATCTCAATTAGATTTCTTCCATAGAGAAGTTTCGGCCATGGAGGAAGAACTCAAGAGGGGCCAAGATTTGGTGATCGTGTATAGCAAACTGGTTGGAGAAATCCAAGAGTTGAGATCAAAGAATAGGCTTCTTGAGGGAGAAGCAAAGAAGCTCAGGATAAGAGTGAAGCAATTACACCGTGTGGTAAACCAGAAGAGCAGGAAGAGTGTTAAGAAGTTATTGAAGTGTATTCATGAACTGGGGAAAAAGAATAACTTTGTGAAGGAACTTGAAGGTCAAGTAAAAGGTTTGAAAGCCAACCTTGATTTGTTGCAAGAGGAAAAAGAAGTATACATGAAATCTTCAGAGGTAACTTTTGATTCTTGGGATCCAAATTCAGTTATTAGATTTCACTTGACGTTGACTTGCTTATTTTTTTTGGCTTTTGTGAAGATGGTGAGTGTAGAAGAGCACAGAAGGGTCTTAGAAGAGAATGAGGATTTGAATACGGAAGTGAGTTACCTGAGATGGATCAATTCTTGTTTGAGGAAGGAGTTGATGAGAAACGGAACTAAATATGATGGCGCTCTTGCATTGACAGTAGTAGCTGATGGGCATCATGAATGGGGGAAGAAGTTAATGAAGAATCTTAAGAGATGTGTTGGAGGGCACTCTGGGACGGTGGAGCCTGATGAAGAAGGGATGTTTCATTCAAGAAGATCGTGTTCTAGCGTGTAAATGAAACTGTCTCTTGCTTCACAAATATTTCAATGTTTTAAGCATTTCTCCAAAATTCTTATATTCATGATAATATTTTTCTTGTAACATCTATGTAATAATTATCAACAAGTCTACCAGTTTTATGAAAATTCACATCTGACACATATGTTCTATATGAACCACACTGGTTGGAACTTAAAATACACATTTGATATAAAAAGATAATTTGAATAAAACTCACATAATGTATTAAAACAACAATGTAATCAGTTTCTAGATTTAACTTGTTCCATAATGTCTTCTAAGAGGAGACTAATGTTAGCATGAGAAGAGCCTCCTTCTTCCACAGCCTTATGTGCTAATTCTCCAAGCTCTTTGGCTCTTCTTCTTCTCTCCTTAGCGTCATCAGAATCACCCATTAACTCTTCCACTGCTTTCTTAACTCCCTCTTTATCCACCAATACTCCTATTTTCTCCTCTTCACCCCATATCATAGGCTCTTCGACCCCAACTCTAACACCGGATTTTAACACCTGCACGACCAATTTCTCGTTGGAGAATTGGTCAGCAAATAGCGGCCACGTAAGCAGTGGAAGACCAGATGTTATACCCTCAAGAGTTGAGTTCCATCCACAATGGGTTAAGAATCCTCCTACAGACAAATGTTGCAGAATAATCATTTGGGGAGACCATCCTTTGATGAGAAGGCCTCTCTCTTTGATTCTTTCTTCCAAACCACTATCCAAGATCCACTCTGCTAGCTCATTATACTTATCCCAGCTTCTTATGACCCAAATGAAAGGTATTTTGGATTCCTCAAGGCCTAGCCCGAGCTCCTTGAGCTGATCCAAGGTAAGATTGCAAATGCTACCAAGGCAAACATATAGCACCGACCCTTCTTCTTTAGAATCAAGCCATTGAAGACAATCTTCTTGGTTTATGTCTGCCTTCTTTCCCCTCTCAGCTTGATCTGCTCCCACCTTGTTGCACAAGGCAACAGGTCCAAGGGTCCATACTTTACCATCTCTGGCCTCCTTGAGTTCTTTGACATAAGCTGGTTCGAGCTCTTCAAATGTGTTAACGATAACACCAAAGGATGTGGTGTCCGCCTCGTCCAAATTGCTAAGCACATCTTTCCAATCTCCCTGAGGATGTGTATCCACAGGAGCTTGAAGTTTTGTAAATTCAACTCTGTCAGGAAAAGAGGGAAGGAGGAAATACTCTTTGTCTGACTTTAAATTCTCCAGCATCTCATGGTTATTGCGTAAAACATGCATACACAGAAGAGAAAAGCTAGAAAAGCCATGGAAAACGATCTTTGGTATATTCAACCTCTTAGCAATTTTGTTTGTATAAAACAAACACATATCAGAAATGATACAGCTTGGTTGAGGTGTCATCTCATCAATAAGCTTCTGGACCGGTTCTTCGAGCATGTTAACCGCTTTAAGAAAAGTTGCCATCGACCCCATCGACTCAAGAAAATCTACGTTCTCTTGTCCTTCTGGTAAACCAGCTTCTTGATGTGGAAACTTGACATGCACCAGGTTGATGGACAAGCCAGACTCGATGGCACGGTGTAAGACGTTTTTGAACCTCGCTGCGTTGTTAGGAGTTGTGATGATTGTTATGGTCACACCACGCTGAGCCAAAAGCTTTGCAATATCGACCATTGGAATCATGTGGCCTTGAGCCATGAAGGGAAAGAGAACAAAGTGAAGCGAAGAATATGAGTGGTGGCTAACTTCAGAAGCCATGACTGCTAGTTTTTGGTTTGGTCTTGAGCAATGAGTGTGGTGCGTAAGCATATATATATATATATATATCTATATATCTATATTATTATGTGCAAAAGAATCGTGTATAGTAACAAATATATTAGAGGAAGGAAAAGACCTTGACCAAAGTGACATAACTGATAACTGGTAAGAAATCATTTTAAATATGGTTGCCAATGATATAACTTAATAAGTACTGGACATTCACTGAATACTTTCATTACGTATTTTGGAATTAGACTCTTCCCTTTTTTCACAAATTTACAATATATCCTTCTTTTTCCGGAAATCTATAAGAATATATTGAACTCGAAAAGAAAGATGATCACCGAGAACAAAAAAAAAACATAAGAAGAAAATACACAATAGCTATTATTACTACAATTTCAAAATATATCATAGTAAAACCACAATAAATACATACATGATAAACTAATAAACATTACAAAAATTAAATTTATTTAAGCTGGGTCAATGTAAAAACGACAACATTTAGTAAAATAATATTTTTCAAAAATTCCTAAAATTTAGTCTCAGTAATATCATAAATTTATAGTTGTATAAATTCATGCATATTGTATATTTTTTTCAAAATTTTTTTTAATGCATATATACAAATTAATAAAAAAAACTCAGAATTCTTTGTCTTTAATATAAATTCAAAAATATCTTTAAAAAATATATACCATTTTTCAAATATATCGTAGTATTATCTTCAATTTCATATTCCAATTTGAGAAAAATAGCTGTTATTTTGAAAATACACTTATAAAAATACATCATTTTCATATACATTTTTTTCAAAAATACACCATTTTCATATACAAAACTAGATATGATATTATCTTCTTTTTTTTTGACAAATTAATAGATATGATATTATCATTTATTCTATATTAATAGATGAAATTATCATCATAGTTAGAAAATTTTCAATGCTATATTTACTTGTAACTAATTTACATTTTAAAATAAAATATTAACTTTATGGAATAAAAACATTTGTTATCGATTAATTTATCTATATAAACTAATAAAATTTAAAAATTATAACATTATTATCTCTTCTATAATCATCAAAAGAGGCGTAAAATCTACAGCATTTTTCTGTACCGAATCCACAGCTGCCAAATTAAACTTGACATGTCTAACAGCAATAAAAAGGTAATTTAGCCGAGTTTGAACGGTTGACTTCACGCCATTTTTTGAGGCCATTCAAATACGTAGAAGTGCAAGCGCGATAACTCGCCCGTCGTACGACTGTTAAAATTTTCAAAAAGAATAATACTTTTTTTTAGATACTTTTTTTTTTTTTTGCTAAATTCTTGTAAGATACTTGATAAACACACAAATATGATCAACGTATGTTAACTTAAAACAATACTAGTAAATTATAAACATATATTTGTAAGAAAAAACTGTAAACCAAATATCTATAGCAATGACGTAATCAATTTTTGGATTGTGCTATTAGTTGCGATATATCTTCCAAGAGGAATGTCATGTTAGAATGAGAAGAACCTCCTTCATCTACAGCCCTGTGAGCTAATTCTCCAAGCTCTTTGGCTCTTCTTCTTCTCTCTTTTGCTTCATCACTTTCACCCATTAGTTCTTCCACCGCCTTCTTCACTCCTTCACTATCCACCAACACACCTATTTTCTCCTCCTCTCCCCATTTCATAACCTCTTCAACCCCAGAGCTTACACCGACTTTGAGAACCTGAATAACCAATTTTTGGTTGCAGAATTGGTCTCCAAACAACGGCCAAGTGAGCAATGGAACACCCGAGGCGATTCCTTCTAGAGTCGAGTTCCATCCACAATGAGTCAAGAATCCTCCAACAGAAGGGTGTGAAAGGATAAGCACTTGAGGTGCCCATCCTTTTATAAGAAGCCCTCTCTCTTTGATCCTTTCTTCAAAACCGCTTTCCAAGAACCACTCAGCAAGCTCATTATACTTTTTCCAACTTCTTATAACCCATATAAAAGGTCTTTTGGATTTCTCTAGACCTAACCCTATCTCCTTGAGCTGAGACAGAGGAAGATTACAGATACTTCCAAGGCAAACATATAGCACCGACCCTTCTTCTTTAGAATCAAGCCATTTAAAACATTCTTCTTGATCAATGACCGCCTTGTTCCCCCTCTCAGCTTTGTCCGCCCCTATCTTGTTGCACAAGGAAACGGGTCCAATGGACCATACTTTCCCGGCTCTAGCTTCTTTGTAGTCTTTGACATAAGCAGCCTCCAACTCTTGAAACGTGTTGAGAATTATACCGTATGACGTGTTTTCTGCTTCGACCAATTCGTCCATAAACTCTTTCCAATCTCCACTTGCATCTGCATCTACGGGAACCTGAGGCTTTGTAAATTCAACTCTGTCTGGAAAACTTGGAACAAAGAAGTACTCTTTGTCCGACTTTAAATTCTTCAAGATCTCCAGGTTTCTGCGTAGAATATGCATACACAAAATACAAAAGCAAGACATTCCATTGAAAACGATCTTTGGTATATTGAACGTCCTTGCGATTTTGCTTGTATAAGGCAACAATAAATCAGAAATCAAACAGTTTGGTCTAGGTTTCATCTCTTCTACCAGCTTCATGACAGGCTCTTCAAGCATGTTAACCGCTTTAAAGAAAGGCACCATCAGCTCCATGGAGTCAAGCGAGTCGATATTATCTTGTCCTTCTGGCAACCGAAATTTTTGATATGACAAGTCTACATGCACTAGGTTGATGGGCAAACCAGACTCGATGGCACGGTTTAAGACATTCTTAAACCTCCCTGCGTTGTGAGGCGTGGTGACAATTGTTATGGTCACACCACGCTGAGCCAAGAGCTTTGCAATATCAACCATGGGAATCATGTGGCGTTGAGCCATGAAAGGGAAGAGAACAAAGTGAAGAGGGGGATGATATTGGTGGGGTTTTTGGGAAGCCATATTTGGTTCCAACTCAATAATTACGGAACGTTCAAGTTTTGTTCTACTTGGATATTGTGGGGGTGTGATCTTGAGGTTATATAAGAATTAAGAAGAATGGGGATAAAAAAAAGGCTTCAACAAAATGATGTAGTAGATGACGTAAACACTGTTGTGCATGAAAGACATATTATTTACAAGAGGACATTTTGTCACCACTACTTTCTGTTGTCCTTTTCTGACCATTCTTCGGCTTCTAGTACTTTTGAATCTAACAGTTTAGTTAATTTTTCTAAATATATATATTTACATCTAAGACAATCAAACTTAATGCAAATAATAAAATTAATCAAAATTATCATTTGTTTAGAACTAAAAATATTATAACTGATAAAAAGAAATTGATGCAATCCAATATACCCAAGTGAAATCATACCGAATAGATAATACATATCCAAAATATTATATCTAATTAAAATAATGTAACATTATCAATATAAATTATACATATAATTTAAAATGATTGAAATTTTAAAATAAAATATCAATCAATCATTATAATATAATTATTTTATAAATCTTAGTAATATAACATGAGCACGAAAAAATCACCTAGTAACATGTTATTCTACGATTTTATTATAGTATTATACAACTTCAATACAACAAACAAGAATACTTTTCTTAAAAATATATTGAATATAACACTATATTGGAAAATTGAATAAGAATCTTAGAAAACTTGCATTACACTCCATAAATGTAATTTGTATGATATACTTATTATTATTATTATTATTATTTTTATAATTTTGAAAAATATGATATACATATTATTTAACGTATCTCTTAAAATATTTTATGATAAGTTCGAATAATTTATGTTCGTTTTAAAAATTTAAAATATAAGTTATACATGAAAAATGTCTATAGATGATGAGATGATAACTTTTATAAAGAACACATATGGTCAAATAAATATTAGAAAGGTTATTGGAAAGTGAGCAATATAGAAACAACGAACAAAAACAAAAAAAAGTTAACTATATTTTTTATTATCTGGAGGTTTTAGACAAACAACCTTAGTCCTTAGGTCCGGTATCCGGCCGGCGATGATACCATTTTGGCGTAAAATATCTCTCCCAGATCGAATTCAGGAGCACAACAACATCAATGCCTACGCTGAAACCAACTGAACTGCCGCATACGCGGTTAAGTTAACTATATCAAAAGGCTAAAACTCAAATTTCCACTATCTTAGCACATCCAAGGCATAAATCTTACTAAAAATTTAGTAATTAAAGAATATTAAAATTGGAAAGAGAACAAGAAAAAATTCTCATATTAGGACTTGAGAAACTTTTTTTGTAAAACAAGGACTTGAGAAACTTACCTGAGCTTTTCCTTCCACTTATCAAGGTATAAGACTATAATAGACCAAACATGTAATTTACTTTTCATTTACAATTTGTTAATCAACATCAATTAAACTAACAATACTTTATTATTCAGAACCTCTTTTTGAGGACCGAACCGTTAAAGTTGCCTTTAAAACATAATAAACAAATTATACAATCTTCAGAAAGTGGAAGTCATCACGACTTGTCTGATGCTGGACGTGTTGACTATTAAGTCCCGGTTCTCAAATAAAGGAAAAATAAAGATAAGTGTTTACGTTCCTTTAACAATGACGTAATCAATTATTGGATTGTGCTAGTTGCATAATGTCTTCTAAGAGTAAAGTGATGTTAGAATGAGAAGAGCCTCCTTCTTCCACAGACTTGTGAGCTAATTCTCCAAGCTCTTTGGCTCTTCTTCTTCTTTCTTTTGCATCATCACTCTCACCCATTAATTCCTCCACTGCCTTCTTCACTCCTTCTTTATCCACCAACACTCCTATCTTCTCCTCTTCCCCCCATTTCATAGGCTGCTCAACCCCAACTTTCACACCGGTTTTTAGTACTTGCACAGCCAGTTTCTCATTGCAAAATTGATCTGCAAATAGTGGCCATGTAAGCAGAGGTAGACCAGAGGTTATCCCTTCAAGAGTTGAGTTCCATCCGCAGTGCGTTAAGAACCCTCCAACAGAAGCATGTGAGAGGATAATCATTTGTGGAGACCAACCTTTGATGAGAAGTCCTCTGTCTTTGATTCTTTCTTCAAATCCGCTCTCCAAGAACCACTCAACTAACCCTTTATACTTCTCCCAACCTCTTATGACCCAAATAAAAGGTCTTTTGGACTCCTCTAGGCCTAGGCCAAGCTCCTTGAGTTGAGCCAGAGGGAGATTACATATACTCCCAAGGCAAACGTAGAGCACAGAGCCATGTTCCTTAGAATCAAGCCATTTAAGACACTCATCTTTATCAATGTCTGATTTATTCCCCCTCTCAGCTTTGTCTTCTCCCACCTTATTGCACAAGGAAACTGGTCCAATGGCCCATGCTTTACCGGACCTTGCCTCCTTGTAGTCTTTGACATAAGCAGGCTCAAGCTCTTGAAATGTGTTGACTATGACACCATATGATGTATTATCAGCTTCTATTATATCCTCTGCCAACTTCTTCAACTCTCCTGTAGGAACATATGTTTCTACAGGAACCTGAGGTCTTCTGAACTCAACTTTATCAGGAAAATAAGGAACGGTGAAGTACTCTTCGTCTGACTTTAAATTCTCCAAGATCTCAAGGTTCTTGCGCAAAATATGCATACATAGAAGACAAAAGCTAGACATGCCATGGAAGACAATCTTTGGTATATTGAACTTCTTTGAGATTTTGCTTGTATAAGGAACACAAAAATCAGAAATTAGACAGCTTGGGCGAGGGTTCATCTCTTCTATGAGTTTCTGGACCGGTTCTTCGAGCATGTTAATAGCTTTGAAGAAAGGTAACATCAGCTCCATGGAGTCAAGCAAATCCATATTCTCTTTTCCTTCTGGCAGACCAGCTTCTTGAGATGGAAACTTCACCTGAACTAGTTTGATGGGCAAACCAGACTCAATGGCACGGTTTAGAACATTCTTGAATCTCTCTGCATTGTGAGGCGTGGTGACAATTGTTATGGTCACACCGCTCTGAGCCAAGAGCCTTGCAATATCAACCATGGGAATCATATGGCCTTGAGCCATGAAAGGGAAGAGAACAAAGTGAAGTGGATAAGTTTTGTTGGCTATTTCAGAACCCATGCTGATTATTGAACTGTAAAAAGAAACTCTCAAGTTTTGGTTTGATTTTTGGATTATATCTGTAAGGGCTTATATAGAATAAACTGGCGCGGAGAGCAAACAAAAAAAAACTGAACTCAAGACGTAAGAGATGACGTTAATAGATTTACTTGCCAAACACTTCCTATCTAGTCCACAGATTGTCATTACTACAAGACATTCTTGGCCAATACTTAGTTTGTCCGTTTGTGGCCCATCTTGCATCTTCAAACACTTTACTTGAAGAAGACAAATGCACATAAAGATCGACTTAGCTCAAGAAGTTAAATCAAACTTTGGACGACTGTTTCAAGACAGCTATATCTACCTCAAAAAATCACAATGAACAAAAGAGTAACAGAGGTCTAGAGCCTAGAACACGTTCGTGTGAATGTTCTTCCTGAGTTAGGTAATCATAATGGAGATGACCAAACTAGTGGCACTTTCCTTACAAGATGAAAACATAAAACACTTTACAACAAACATGGTCGTGGATAGTAGTTTGGCTTGAGGGATTATAAATGCTTAGAGGAAAGTGGTCACTCAATCTAAATTCGTCTATGTTCTAAACAATTCAATTTTACTAGATTTTAATTCATGTCATTTAAAAGTATTTATAATTACATTATTTCAAATTTTCTCCCAATAAAAGTATTTTTTTATAAAATTTATAAATTATTTTTAAGATCTATTATATGAAAAGCCTTCAAAGAATGCATACTAGTTTTTTGTTTGGTCATAAGAGGTTTGATGTAATTTCACTAGACTTTTGTGTTACTTTTGCAGTTGACTGAAGTTAAAGTATACTTTGAATTTAAAATCAAGTTTTAGATCATTTTTGGTAAAGCTCAGTATATTCAACTAATATCTTCATCCTTCACAAACATATATATATATATATATTAATTGAAGTGCTGTAAGTAGAGCAATGAAATTTAAGTTATGGTTTAGAAATATGTTGGGAAAGGATGAAGTTATTCAATTATGGTTTAGAATTATGTTTGTGAAGGATGAAGATATTAGTTGAATTTTTGTTTGTAGACCAATGGAAAATTGGTTATGCCATGTGTTTAGGTTCGTATGATATATCAATAGTATTTTGTAATGGATTAAAAAGGTTTATATAACACTATCAGATAACATGTGACTATATTTAATATTAATGAATTTTTCCGTCCAAATAATACTCTAAATTAATAGAGTAAATGTAAAAAAAAAAAAGAATCCAAACGAAAATGTAGAGAAAAAGAGATACGATCTATTAATCTCTTCAAATATAAACCATATGCTAAGCATTTATATCACTAAATAATGCATTGTATATAAATGGGACCTTTAATTTTGACTAAAACCAGAGAATCTGAGGCGCTTGTTTTTTTACCAAAGGGTGACACGGCTCTGCAGAATGTACAACCATCGATGAACTAGAAGAGAGTACATTTACGGAGAAATAAAGTAACAAGAGAAACTAAACACTAGGCGGAAAATTAGCATTGTTTTTTTCGAGAAAAAAAAAAGAAAAAAACAAATACCATGAAATTAACAGCAAAGCTGGAGAAAATACCATCCTATGTTAGTGTCCAGATACAAATAAAAGACATTTCAGAAATTAAACTCTGTTACACCTTACGAGTTCATGCGTCGCCTAATTAAAATGCACCCACAACCAGTTTAAAACATCTACATTTTGTGAACAACACATTACCAGATTATTGATCCATATGGGAAACCGCGTGCGTTGATGCACACGATTCTTTCTAAATTTGACCGTTGAAATTTTTATATCTAAGCCAGGGCTATATGTTGAATTATCGGCCTATCGTTACAAGATTAAAAGGCCCAAGGTATTTCCAAAAAGTAAAATAGAGAAACAGAGATTAGTAAGGCCCAAGAGAAAAAGGAGAAACTGCAAAAACAAATTCCGACCTGCCGGAATCGAACCAGCGACCTAAAGATTATCTGCATCTACTACAGTCTTCCGCTCTACCAACTGAGCTAAGGTCGGTACGTGTAAGGTTATATGATCTATTAATCTATATTGACATTTATATTCACCTTTTTTTGGTTAAACATTGCATTCATAATTTAATGACCAGAGTTAATCCTTTAAATCATGTATTTACAGTACAACTGTCACTTAACTATTAAATTACCAAAAGGCCTATCTGAACACATACTATTTTGGAAATACTCAAATCTTATTCTCTAAAAATATAAGATAAATCATTGAAACATAAAAAGAATACTGTAGAATTTTTTAAATAATCAATGAAATTAATGTTTTAAAAAACATGGAAAGAGAGAGGGAAAAGGACATTACTTAAAAGGAGACAATGTATGTCGAAACTCAAAGACAATGGTAGCCCACTATAATATCTGCAGATCTCATCAGTGTCCAATGAAATCGCTTTGACGTGGGAGTTCGAAAGCTTTACGTTTGCTTGTTTGTTTTCTTATAATAATGTTTTTAGTATTATAGGGTCACCTCCCTATTAGGGTGGTGGATGTGGTGGTTGTAAGAGCTTATCTATGTTTCTATTTGATTAAGTGTATGTCGTGTTAAGTTCGGGCATGTCCTGGTTTTCATGATTTTCCAATTTAAACTCAATTAATACTAGATGGATTGTTCCTAACCTTTTATATATCAGGTGTTGATCTTTTACCCACCCATTTTGATTTGAATCCCACATTTGGATTGAACCGGTCAATTTTTTTTGGATCACCCTACCTGGTTCAACAAACGAAACTCTGATATTATGTTAAATTCACGTTTTTCATAGGCTTCTAATTTAAAATTAATTGGTGATAAATGGAATGACTATAACCTTAATATATCACTCATATCCATGAAAATTCCTGATGTGAGAGTTTTTATTCTCACATGCCCCTCCATCCCCACTATACGATAATGGTTTGTATAACCATCAATCTCGATAATAAACCAATCTTTGATTAGGTTTGATCAGACCGCCACACCATTAAAGTTAAGTCGCTTTAGGATCGAGCAGGCGTCTTTCGATGAGCCGGATCGATTTTGATTCAGTTGCTCGAGTGTGTGTTTGAGCATATGGTATTTAACCAACAATAGTATATAAATGGTTAGAGCCAATCTATTTATTGGCAATTAATTTTAAATTAAAAATTCATAAAATTTAGCATGGTATTAGAGTTCATAAACCTAACTACTAAAAGGTTCAGTCCTCACATTCTTATAATTTGGCCCAAAAAGTAATTTGTGCTCTCAGACCCGATAATGATTGACTGCAAAATTAATGGTTAGTAAAGTCATTATCTCGAACAAGTGTATTGATACTATTTAAATATTAATGGGACACTAGATTTTGACCCGCGCTTTCAAAGCGCGGGATCGTTTCTTTTTACGTATTTATTATTATAATCCATTTTAGTTTCTACCAAAAATTGATATCATATAATTTTATGATTTTTTAGTAGTTGTTGTTATAAGTTTGGATGATCTATACGTATATAAAATGTTAACCTTAAAATGAAATAATTATTTTGCTGTTGGAAATTTCAGCAAGAAATTCAATTCAAAAATATTTGCAATATAATTTAATTTTAGAATGGTAGTATAATTTAAATTAAAAATAACTTGCAACATAATTTAAATTAAAAATTGCTAGTAATAACATGTAACCCATATTGTAAATGTATGTTTACGTTTTATAATTGTATTTTTATATATAATATCAAGTACAATGTTAAATAGTTTTGATAGAATTTACTATTGAAATAATTAATTAAAAGACCATATACTTAAAAAGTTTATTAACCAAAAATCTAGAAGTTAATGGACCCCCAACAAATCTAATATTCTGGTTTAGAGCTCGACCAAAACACATTCTTCATTTCGTCATATTGTTCGAAAAAAAAACCCAGAAAAGGATTTATTTTTGACGTACTTATTGTTATAACCCATATGTGTTTCTACATAAGATTTATATCATGTGTTTTTATGATTTGGTTTAGTAGTTGTTGTTATAAATTTGGATGATCAATATCTATACAAAATGTTACTCTTAAAATAAAATAATTATATTGCTGTTGCAAACTTAAGCAAGAAATTCAATTAAAAATTATTTGCAATATAATTTAATTTTAGTATCACAATATAATTTAAATTAAAAATGACTTGAAATATAATTTAAATTAAAAATGGCTAGCTATATAATGTCAAACATATTGTAAATGTATGTTTACGTTTTATAATTGTATATTAATATAATATCAGTTACAATGTTTAATAGTTTTGATAGAATTTACTATTGAAACAAATTAATTCAAAGCCCATATAATTGAATGTTTATTTTGAAAAAATATAAAGTTAATTGGTCCCCAACAAATCTAATGTTCTCGTTTAAAACCCAACAGAACACTGATTCGGTATTTCGTTATGTTGACCATTCTCAAGACTGAAAAAAGAAACAGAAAAGGAAAAAAAGAGAGAGATCTAGAACGGTCTCTTTACCGACAAAAGATGAGACGAAGAAAAATCGGTGTTCGATGGTGAAAAACAAAGGTGTACGACTCTATATGAGTAAATACAAAATCAGAATCTCGAAATCTGCCGGTATACCATCGTTTACTCTCTCATTATCTTACGATTCATCTACTTGATCTGAGAAGCCTCTTTATAGATATGTTCAGGTACATAAAAATATCTAATTTATTCTTAATATATAGATGTTATGCTAATCTAAAATCTCTTCTCTGATTTTGACCATTCCATAAATTTTTTGCATGTAGAAGTATCAGATGACTTGTATGTTGATTCTGATGATCGATCTTAGTCAAGCGGATCTTCGATTAGCACTGAATTTGACCATTCCCTATTGGGGTCGGAAACACCTAAGCAATCTCGAGCTTCTCAGATGTCAAGCTCGTGATGTCCATCGGCTTGCTCAAAATCTGAAGGGCGATGTTCATTTCTTTGACAACCATGAAGGTGATGTCCTTTACACTTAAGATTCTTAAACTTTTATGATATTTAATACATAATCTTGGTTTATTTTGATGTAAACTACAGTTGGCCTAATGAAATTTTGGGTTACTATATAAAATTTGGGGTTACGTTAAAGTGAGGGCTTATCAAAGGTCTTATACTTTGCAAAATGATGATCCGGTCTGTTTGCAAAAAAAAAAGGATGACTGATTAAAATACACAGATACGTACCTTAACTAATGGCCAGACCATTCTGTAATGTAATATAGAATTTTTATGTCACATAATAAATAATTCAAGTACGTACACTTTTTGGTTTGTTCTGACGTTAATGTTTTAAGTTTTGTAGGGTAATTGCTATGTAAACAAAGAGATAATTCTCATGTACATCAACTAATGGCCAGACCATTCTGTAATCTGACCAAACTGGTATAATCTATTTATCTTCATCCTCTTTTACGTCTAGTATGTTTTTTTAATCTTCATCCTCTTATACGTCTGGTCTGTACACAACAGTATGTTGTTTTTATACTCATCCTCTGATGGAAGGACATGAGTCAAGTCGAACCCAAAGGACATGAGGCAAAGTCCAACCAAAGCCTTACAGTACACAGATAAGTCTCCGACTATAGCTTTTTTTTTGGGTTAGAGATAATGAGTTGACTTAATTATATATACAATGGATGTGCAGGTCGTGCAGTTAAAGGTTTTGAGACAGAGCTTTATTCATCTGAACGACATGGGACAGAGACATAGCGGGAAAGCAATTCGAACCCATGTAAGTGCATTTTAAAAGCTTCTAATTGTAGTAATTAGGCTTGGAACTGAAACTGGTAGTTAGGAAAAAAAAAACGGAGATTGTTTGATGAATGTTCATTGAACTATATTTGAAAAACATAAGTAGAAAGTTAGGATTGCTTACATTCTCATCCGCCAAGATGAATTCCATGGTTTTCCCTGATTGTTGAATGTTTTGTTTCCAAGAAGTGTTTTTCGATGGCCTCAAGTCATTAATGCCGATGACTTTTTTTCATTAGAAGCACTCAATTTTCTTATTTGCATTTTAGAACCCATGTTTTTGTTTGACGGCATGAGTTTGATTAGGAAGAGGCATTGTTATTTATAATAGGAAGAGGCGACATGGAGAGGTGTTTAGGTTATTGGAAAAACTTGTGGCATACTCTAAATCTTGGCGAGATTTTCTAGTTAATATTAGTAAATATAGTTACCAATTTGAAACCTAAGATATTATTGTACACGCAATATAATTATGGATTATATTTTTTGAATCGTGATTGTAGCTAATTGTATCATCTTTTTTTTTTCTATATTTGTTTTTACATTTATTAAAGGTATCAAATAAGGAATATTGGGGGTGATTGCCAAAATCTATGAGTACCTTACTCTTTTAAAATCGAACAAATGAAATAGGGAATATTATGCTGTTACAATTATGAATACTTGCTACAATCTAGGAGGGCATACTCTTTTTTTCTTTTCTTTTTTGGTAAAAAGGGCCTTACTCTTTTTAAACCGAACACTGAAATTAGGGGATGGGTTGAAAAATATACTTCGAATAAATTTGGTATCAAAACTTTATAAAAATTAAAGGTTGTTTAAAAGATAAATAGATTTTTTAATTAACATTTTTTGAAAAATTGGGAATATGCTGTAGTACCTTTTATTCAAATTCGATTTTCATATTTTTGGTTTGATTAAATTGTCCATCATTATACATTGCATTTTGATAAACGAATCATAACATATAGGTAGGTGTAATGAATCATCTTAATAAGCATGTGAACATTGATTTAATTTTCTGAGAATCCATACGTTATATTCATCTTGGTTAGTGTTTCATAGTTTTAAATTATTGTGTTATGGAATATGGTTTGTTTAGAGTTTTAACCCCGAAAACTTCATATTTCAGGGTATAGGGTTTGATTACGAAAGATGATTTCGATGGGATTTTCATGGAATAGGATTTGATTATGAAGATGATTTTGATGGGCTCATCATTCTTTCCGATTTATTTAAAAAGGCACGAGCTTACGCGGATGTGGGCCTTAATTGTTTCAATGCATTTTGATGACGTTATGGATATGTTTTAATAACTGAAGATTTCTGATTGGTCAAAATATATTGGCGTCATTTATTTTTTTTAAAAGGAAAATAGGCAATGGCAGAGATTTGTAAATAACTTGAAAAGGCAGGGGTATAATCCTAGTAGGTATTCTGCTTTAATAGTATAGATACACCTTGATCTATAAAGAGTGTGTGAATATAAGTTTCCACATTGGGAATTCACGTGAACAATATATAAAAGATTGGGTCCACTCCATTTATAGTTAATTGATTTTAAATCGAAAGTCTAAGTTGAAAATCTATGATAAATCTAAATTTAACAGTATGATTAAACTTATCATTTCCAATCTTGTTCTTCTTTTGTGTTGTAAACCTCTATGTATGCTCCTCATTTAAGAAAGCCCTTTAAAAAAATTGTCGATAATATTAGTGTTCATAAGAGTTACCATGATGATATATTTGATGTTTCACAATTTCATTACGATGGGCACTAGAGGCTGTAGTGTTTTAGATGAATTTACAGGATAGTTTTTTTTTTTTTAAACTAAAATTTACAGGATAGTTAAAGTGTTGTTCTATAACAATGTACTTGCTACAAAATAGTTATCGAGTGTCACAATGCTCAGGACGACCTTGAGATTTATGGATTAGAAACAACTATTAAGCATATATTTTGTAATGATTTGGGAACAAATGATATATATATATATATATATTAAACACTATTATGTCAAAAAAACACTAGATTTCTTATGGGAGTATTATACAAACGTTTATCACTATATATCCAGAATTGGCTCTGACAATGCATTCAGGACATTAGATTTCTTATGTGACATTTAGGAAGCATTTAGACTCTCACGAGTCACGAGGGATTGCGGTTTTATTAGCTTTGAAAGATTTGAATCCAAATTTTCCAAAACATTTTCATTGTTTTTAACTTGTTTCGCATTAATTGTTTGCGGTATTTTGTTCAAACTTTCCGGCTCGAAAATGTTGAATATTTTGAATGAATTAATACTCAAAGAGGTCACAGATTTAAATTCACATAGATCCATTACATTTGAGTCCATGGCTTACTCTGCCCCTCACATAAATGTCTATGATATTGAACGCCTTATGACTATAACTTAGTGCACACAACCTTTCCTTTTTTTTTGTATTTCGACTAAGGCTGTTCAATATGGTAAAACCGAACCGTACCGAACCGAACCGAACCGAAATAGACAATATGGTTTGGTTTTGGTATATACCATATAAACCGAATGGATATAATTTTATAAAAACCGTAGGATTTGGATATGGTTTGGTATATAACCGATTAAACCGAATAAACCGAACAAAACCGATTAAAAGTAGAAACATGTAAATATGTATCTATTTTATAACAATACATGAAAATATATTTGTTACATAAGTTAAATTTGTGTTAATAACCATTACCATAATTTTATAGTAATAAAAAACCTTAATTTGTAGAACACTTGAACTATAACTAAATAACAATACATCGCAATTCAGATATCTTATTTTTTAAGTCTTTTTTTTATTTTTTTTGCTTTATTTTAATCTTCACTAAATTAATATGAAGATTATAAATTTGATGGACAATAATTAATGGAAAATTTTCAATTGAAAAAGCATGACTTTAATGAATACTAAATATGGAAGAGTGGAAAAACTTTTCTTTTATGTTTTTGTTTTGTTTCATTTTTTTTTTCAAAATTTCAAGCTTTGATTTTAGTTATAGATTTGATTATTTTATTGATGGTAGAAGCATTTTTATTTTTTTGTTCATTTATTTGAACATGTAATATATTTTTAATAAATGACGGTGTTCACAATATGACTTTAAAATTCATATAATATGATTTCAAACAAAATAATTATATTTTTTGGTATAAAACCGAATAAACCGAAAACCGACGGTATATAAACCGAACCGAACCGAAGTAAATATGGATTTAGAATGGTAGTTATATTTTACTAACCGAAATACCGAAAACCGAAAATAACCGAACCGAAACCGAACCGATATCCGGATTGAACACCCCTAATTTCGACTAAGCCTTTGTCGCACAAAAAAAAGGTTTTTTTTTTCTATAAACGGCATTTTTGGAAATTTACAAAACAGAGGTTTAAATTAACTTTTAATAAACGTTTCTTATTCTTGAGAATATATAGATAGATGGATTTCATCTAAGCTTTCATTTTGGTTAAGATAATTTCGTAACGCTCTTAAAGATTATAAAAGAAATTCCAAAATGAAAAAGAAGCTGGAAGTTATATTCGAGGATCTACAACCACATCTGATGTTATAATTAATTGAATGACAATGTTCTCATAAAATATCAAAGGAGGAAAGCGAAGCATGGGTCAGTAATACTTTGAGGGCTACTTTTTGTAAACGAATGTTTGGTGTTTTCAGTCGTCTTGTACGCATCTTCCAAAGTCGGATGGAATTCTTTTTTTTTTCTTTTTTTTTGGAACACGGATGGAATTCTCCTTCTCATTGTTTAGTCGTATTCATCCATTTCATTTTCTTCATTTATCTATAAACAACACCAAAATAATTAGAGAAAATATTGTTTTAGAATACTATAATATATTCAGAAAGATATAGGTGATTAGGAGTAAAGAAAAGTCAAAATTGTTTCGAAGCACTTTATTAATACACTGGTATAATTTCTTGAAACAAAATTATAAGTTTCTCATTTATTCATTTATTCATCTATTTAAAGTTATGATTATTTTTTGTCATCGTCCAACCTTTATTAAAGAAACTACTGTGGTCTGTTAATTTCAGATACTTGAACGAGCTTATTAGAAACCAAAACGTCTATAACTGAGAAACAATTGCCTCATGATTGTCCTCCTTTAACCAAGAAGTCCGCACGGAAAATTAAAGTACGAAGAATAACAGAGAATTCAAGATCTTGAAAATGTGTACTAAGCAGAGTAATCTCGTCCAGCTCGGGTGATGTTTATCAGTTGTTGGCAATCTGACTCAACAGTAACTCCATCCCAACCTCGGTTCTTCATTTCGCTCAGAGCCGATATGAGTGCCTCCGCCTCCGTCTTCAATGGTGATTGTGCACGGTGGGTGCATTTCTGTCCCTGCAAAATTACTACACCAGCTTCGACCAGGGTGAAGCCCATTCCCATCCATTTGTCTTTCTCAGACCAAGATCCATCTACTTGATATTTGTAACGAAGTCCAGTATCTACCTCTACTTGAAATATATATTTAAAGTTTTGATTGGTGCTTATATATTAGTTATAAGAAATCCAAATATAAGAATATTATATACTGATTACAAAGGTGTCTTTATAATTGTCACATATATGCAAATGTTTATAAATTGGTAAAGAATGAATAATCTATTATATATATATATATATATATATATATATATATATATATTATATATATATATATTATATATATATATATTAACTTCAAATATATCTTTTTCTGACAAAAATAAATCAAATTTTATTTTGGTTATTTATATCTCGGTTCAATTTGATTTCATTTAATTTTTAAATCAATATAGTATTTATTCAATATCCAGTCAAATTGTTTTCTTAATAGATTTTGTTTGATTTGGTTAAAATTGGACCGGTTAATCTTTTTTAGAAACCATACTCACCAAGTTCATAAAGTCAACAATGATACTTGAGCAGTGTGGGTCATGCCCAGCATTGCATATCTCCAATCAAACTAGCTTGAAGATGAATAGCCGATAAGCCACAATAATGAAGCAAACCTTCTTTAAAATCATCCCTTATATATTAATTGAGGAACATTTGAAAAGATGTAACCTCAATTTTGTATTAATTAAAAGAGGCCACAATGCATAGGTGGCACTCAATTAGGTAGTCAATTACATTCAATTGAAAAATAAGTAGGTCCACATTCGATTTTTATATGTTGTTAAATATATAAGTTGGTCAAACTATATGATATAATGATATGATATGATATTTTTTTTCCTTAAATAAAACCTACGGAATTACCATAAATAACTAATATATATATGACAATTAATGAGTTTAATAATAAAGATTTGATAACAATGTATATCTCCTCCATCATTTTTTGTTTAATTTTATATTATTAAAATAAATTAAACAATCAAATTAGCTATAAAAATAAAATTTAGATTTTTTCGTATATGTTATATTTTGAATTTTTAAAAACGACAATAAATGACTAAAACTATTAAAATTATTATGTTAAAAATTAATGATCAATGGTTTAACATTTTTATTATAAGAAGATACACATGATTTTAAAACCATATGAGTAAAAAATATCATTTAATAATAAAATAAATAAATAAATATATATATATATATATATATATATATTAAACACTATATACCATAAGATTACATAAATATTTTAATATTAAAACTTTCAATGAATTTTCAAGAACATTTATAAATTATAAACTTATTAAAGATTTCAGATTGAAAATTTTGTTATCGATGATTTAAATATTTTGTTATAAAACGATATGAACGATCATAGAACCGTATGATTATAAATTCTTATTTAATAAATAACTATACAAAATATACTATTCCTAGAAAAATAGGTTGGTCCATCTTAACTTATATTACACTTTTTATTAAACTAACTATCGAATTGATAAATAACGTACCAAAAAAATGTTTTGCACTTTCCTTAAATAAAAGCTACAAAATTACCTAATATGATTAACGTATATGTGAAAATTAATTATAATGAATAATAAATATTTGATAACAATTTTTGTATCTTAGTTCTTTTTTTAATTTTATATTATTAAAATATATATAAAAATCACATTAAATATATAATAAAAACATTTATAATTTTTCTTATATGTTATATTTAAAATTTTTCAAAACGTCTATAAATTATTAGAAATTTGAAGATCCCCACTCTGAAAATTTTGTGATCAATAGATTATTTTTTTGTCATAATAAGTTACAAATGATCATAAAATTGTATTAATATGAACTTTTATTTAATATTATAAGAAGATATACATTATTTTAAAACCATATGAGTAAAAAATATCATTTAATAATAAAACATATATATTTATATATATATATATAGATTATACTATATACCATAAGATTACATAAATATTTTAATATTAAAACTTTCAATGAATTTTCAAAAACATTTATAAATTATAAACTTATTAAAGATTTCACATTGAAAATTTTGTTATCGATGATTTAAATATTGAGTTATAAAATGATATGAATGATCATAGAACTGTATGATTATAAATTCTCATTTAATAAATGACTATATAAAATATACTATTCTTAGAAAAATAGGTTGGTCTATCTTGACTTACATTATATTTTTTATTAAACTAACTATCGAATTGATAAATAATCTACCAGAATTTTTTTTGCACTTTCCTTAATTAAAAGCTACGAAATTACCTAATATGATTAACGTATATATGAAAATTAATTATTATGAATAATAAATATTTGAGAACAATTTTGGTATCTTAGTTCTTTTTTTTTAATTTTATATTACTGAAAGATATTAAAAAATCACATTAAATATATAATAAAAACATTTATATTTTTTCTTATATGTTATATTTGAATTTTTCAAAACGTCTATATATTATTAGAAATTTGAATATTCCCACTCTGGAAAATTTTTGATCAATAGATTATTTTTTTGTTATAATAAGTTACAAATGATCATAAAATATAACGCATATGAATTTTTATTTAATAAATATTCAAACTAAATAATATATATATATATATATATATATATATAAACACTAATGATTTAAAGCAATAAGATTGGCTGATCAATTTAGTCGTCCAGTTGAAATCTTTCAAAAGTATGTGAAAAACTAAAGTCAAAGTAAATATGGATTTAGAATAGTAGTTATATTTTACTAACCAAATACCGAAAAAAACTGAACCGAACCGAAACCAACCCGATATTCGGATTGAACACCCGTAATCCAAATGAAGCCAAACTATTGTTTCATTCTCCAAAATATAATAAAAATAATAACTTAATCCCGCGCAAGGCGCGGATCTTATCCTAGTGTAAGTATATAAGACCATTTATTTTGCATTAACACTTTTGGTTAAAATTGTATTAATTCCTTTTCAAAAAAATTGTATTAATTGAAATGACCTGTATAAAGAAACAAATCGAGTTAATATGAATTTTTTTCTTTCTATCTCGATCACTTGCTGTCGTACTAGCCACTTTGGTCCTGACATTTATTTCTTTGAAATGCATTTTAAACTCTGTCGATTGTTTTCCCTTGTTATTTAATGTGAATTTTTTTTTTTTTTTTGTAAACTTTATTTAATGTGAATTTCATTTGCAATTAGTTCTTTTTGAATCACCATGCATTATTGATTGAACCAAAATACCAATTATTATACCGGAGACTTATGGAGGGTTTTAGCCAAAACATAGAACTAGAAGCTGAAGTTGGCTAATAGTATAAAGTAGTCGTTTGAGATTTGTCGATAATAATTTCATGGCGGCTAGATAAATTTACTAGTTAATAAATATATATTCGGCATCTTTACTTTTTTCCATCGATCTAGCTAGTGGTCTTTGACCTCTCCATTTTTTTTGGTCAATGACCTCTCCATTTTTCTTAATATTATTGGTATACCATATTGACGAGGTCAGTGTGATCAGTGGTATGGAAAAACGTAAAACATTTCAAACAATTTTGTTTATGATGCAAAGTTGACAAACAACATAGTATTTGAAACATTTACACATTACACAAAGATAATAAGTAAAAAAAAAACTTTTATTTTGTGAAACAAAACCACAGTAATATAGTAACAGAAAAAGTCCCAAAAATTGCGAAGCTTTTGTTGTACTTCCTTTGATTTAATTAAAAGTCTGGAACTTCGAAACTTCCCTCAATCTTTTCCTAACGCCAACATTCCGGCGTTAGAGAATGGTCTCGCTTATAATCTTTGCAATAGTTGTATACCATGCTATGTGTTTGAACCCATCTCATGGCTTGGTATTGCTGTCGGGTTAACCCACCAGAACGGTATGGTGAAGCCGACACTGGATGGCACCGTGCTGACGAATAAGCAGTGCAACCGATGGCTTTAAAGTTGGTGTATTTGGCACTAAAAGGCTGATATTTATAGTCGGCTTTGTATTTACCATCTTCGGTTGCCCAAGAAGAGGCGTCCCATATGGAACCATAAAGCCACATTGGTCTTAAAGGAAATGTGGCCGCACTCTTCTTTGGGTATATTCTTATGGGAATATCATCGACCAAAAATCTGAAATTGTAGATGGAGAAAATAATATTAGTCTGAAAATTGATATAGTTTACTAAATCAGGAATATGCTCAGATAGGAAAATATGTATGTTGTATAGTAACATTCATATAAAATAATAAAACTGTGAGATTTAATACAAAATAAATCAAAATTCTCTGATATATATGGTGTCTGTCCCATCGATGTGGTCGCACCAGGACTCACACTTAATTAGAAGAATTAGTAAAGCTGGCACTATGGTTAGACCCAAACACGAATGACATGAGAATATCAATAATTATTTCTAAACAACAACAAGAAATCAAGTATGATTGTCCAACGTCGTACGGTCATTGTCTCTGTCTTGTTTGTCTCTACCTGCAACTGTCCTTGCCCGAATAATGAAACCCTACGGAAACTATTTTGAATTTATAATAAAAGTTAACTTTTTAGTTTACTATATGGCTCGACTAGATTCATCCACCTAGGTGCGAGGCCAGGAAAATAAAGTTCATAGCTTTCTCTCTTAAGAACCTAAAAAGTATTTTTATGAGATAATTAAGTGGAAGATGGCTTACATGATTTCTCTAGGGTTCCAAAGAATAGCATAATGGTGAAAACCTGAAGTGGGATCAAACCACAAGCGATACTTAATTTCACGACCAATGATTCTGCCATCACCACTTCCCCTAATGTAAACATTTGTCTGAAGTGTGTATGGTTTTCCAAATGTTGTCCCCAAAAATTCTATGTCCACTTCATCATGGAAGCCTGGATGTGCCTCATTATTTGATAGCTGCACAAATTTGATTTGATTAATTTTAGTTAAGATCAAATTTAATGTAGTTATAAGTCCTAATTAAGAGAGTCTAGCTCTCACATAGAGAGATGTGATGACTCCAGCAGTGTATCCAGGTTGGAGTTTGATGGATGCTCCAAAGTAACCTGATCTGAATGGCTTCACTGACTTGAATCCACTTCCTATATATATACACACACCCCAAGTACATTATCAATAGAAAGCCATATAAGCTTCAAATCAAATTTGAAATACACATTTGAGAAAATGAAAAGCAGAGTTGAATTGTTAGTACCTGAGACTCTATCAAGCCAGATGGTAAGAGCATTTTGGTCCATTCTCTGATGCTGAGGACCCCAAAGATTCCTAAAACCTTTGTAGAAGCTCAAGGAAACAACCTTGGAGCTTGGCCAGTAACCAGGTGATGGTGGCCAATAAGCATTTACTGAGGATCCTAATAACACCAACAAGTGGAAGATTGGGAGAAGAGAGATCAGAGAGCTACCCATTTTTGTGGTTTTCCTCTTTTTTGTGAAATGGAGAGAAGAAGAATGGAGTATATATTCAGTTCAAAAAAAAAAAAAGAACGGAGTATATAAATGCAGAGAGAGAGAGAGAGAGAGAGAGAGAGATGGACATAAGTTTGGCATATATTATAAGCGTTTATGATGGAAATGAGATTCACTATTTGGACCCAGTCACAAAAATTCATAATGAAGAGGGTGGTCCACTCACCTAAACTCTTAAAGACTTAAACAGTCTAAAAATATAAAACCTCAGTAGCATTATTACGTTGCTCCCGTGTGATATACTTACATGCTATCAATTTATGGAAAATCTTAGGTTAAAATCTCATTCACACAAAATTGACTGATACAAGGACAAGTGGTTTCAAAACTGGTTGCCATACTACAACCATAAGCAGATACCGCTGCGTCTCATAATCTTCAAAATCTACCACCAGCCTTATATTTTCTCTCTATTTTTCTTCTTTCTTTCGCTATGATGGTAATATATTACAAGATGTGAAGTGAAGTTGTTAAAGCTATTAAACTAATGGCAAATGAGAAAAAATTGTTGATCGAAAGAAACTGCTAACCGAGACTGTGTTAGGGCTTAGAGAAATGACAAAATGTGTTAACCAGAATATGTAAAATTGTAATGATTAATCGAATATTGAGCTTACCAATTTTCTTTTGTTTGTTCCTGTAAGTTACATCGTACTTGATGGAAATAAGAACATTATTATGATAGGGCCAAGGAAATGCTAGATGGTAAATAAATTGGTAAGCTCAAAACAAAAAACAGTGTAACTAAATACATACAATGAAATATGTAATTCACATACATTTATTATATACTCGTATAAGAGGTAAGCTTATCTGATCTACTTTTTCATGGACATTTTACCCAGATTCTAAAACGTGAATGGGAACAGACAAAAAAAAACGAAACAAAAGCGATCAAAATGTCAAAAAAATTATACGCATAAAATCAGAACTTGATAAGAAGCGTTTCAAATGTAACAGTTTAGACAATCTCCAATAGTAACTTATTTTGAAGAAAAAGATAAGAAAATAAAGAAAAACTTTTTCAATTGTGCATCATTTTGAAGGGAAAATGAGTTTGTAAATAGTATTCCCTCAATTTAGTTTTCATTTTGTGATAAACTTTTTTATTTATAAATTAGTATTTAAAATTTTATATAATTTATTATATCTAAAAAATTCAATATTTGTTTTATACTTTAAAGAAATTATTAATACTTTCATAATATAATTATAAGTTTATATAAACCCGTGTATATTTTTTTAAACTAAACTATAAAGAATATTTAATTAAAATAAAATCATATTTGGGTAAAATTGTAAGTTTAATAAAAAAAATAACAATTATTATAAAATTAATACTCTCTCTATTTCATAATTGTTTTTTTTATTATCCATTTCCTATAGTCTTAAACCAATAAAAATCCAGAAAATGCAATTAGTTTTCTTGAAGTTTACAATCAGTTGGAATTTTTTTTTAAATAACTTTTTGAAACCATTTTTTCTAGAACATGTATTTTTTTTGGAACGGAGGGAATAGTACGTAGTAATAGTATAATATATTTGAAACTATTTTCTGAGAGGAAAATCAAGAGAACTATTGGAGCAAAATATATGCTCATTTTGAATTTACTTCATTATGAGAGATAAAATGAGGATAACCATTGGCGATCCTCTTAAACCCGTTTAGTATTTAATTTAATATAATGTTTGGGTGTTCAAAATAAAAGAAAAAGATAAACCGACTTGAATAATCCTAATTCCAATCTTAAAGCCCCATAACTAAGGTTATATGTGTTCACTTTTCAATGTTTCATTTATTATTTAGCTGTAACGAATTATTATTTATACATTTCATATTTTAATGTTTTTAAGTTGAATAAATTTTAAATCTAAAATTTAAAATATTTAATTAATTTTTTTAGTTTATTTATTATTATTTTTAGTTTTGAATAAATTTATGGATCTTGGATAGAAAAATAGAGATGATATTTACACTATAATTTTACACATATTTAAAACGCAGTGAACTCAGATTCAATATGAACCAACTAAAATCGAGTCGAAAATGAATGTCCAAATTTTTCTCAAAGTTTTTCGAGTTGCAATTCTTTTATTTTATTTTATTCTATTTTATGAGATTATATATATATTCTGGAAAATACAGAGACAGTGGTAAATTAATTTTTATGATGGAACACAACAAATATATTATTTTGAATTTAGCAGGCTTGTTAAATTTCTTATAATATTTGAAAGAGGAAATTTCAGTTTTACCATAAATATTATACCATTTTTAAATTTAATTTTTTAAAATAATATTTTCAAAAATACTTTAAATTTGTGATAAAAATTAAACTAATTCTCATAAATTATTTATAAATATTTAAGAATAGTTTATCATTTTTTATAAAAGTTTATAAACTCAACCACACCCTTTAAATATTAAACCATAAACAATAATAACTAAATTTTAAACTCAAATGCTATAATATTTTTAAGTGAATGTATTTTGAAAAAATAATAGACAATTTGGGTATTTTAATCAATTTTTCGAATTATGGAATACTTCCGAACCTCTTTTGTCCCACGGTCCTACTCCACTGAGTTGAAAATTAAGTTTTATATTTCCTAACCAAATTAAATTGATCATATGTCCCCAAAAGGACAATGTTGAATAGTATTCGGATTTTAATGTAAAAATAAATAGTAAATGATTATATTTGTAAATAAATGAAATATAAGCTTTCACTATATTTGTCGGTAACGGTGGCAAGAGTCTTGATGATCGACGGTTGCGGGACCGCCTGTCCAAAAAAAAAAATCATTAATTCATTTTTCAACAGAACAATTCATTATTGATTTGCCTCTTTGATTTTAAAAACAATTCCTCAATTATTTGCTCCTGATAATTTGAGATTAACAATAGGTATATTGTTTTGGTGCATGCATTCCATTAAACATATGCTTCCTGATCTAATCCTGTTCAACCAGAGAGTATTTAAACTAATATATAGTCTGGCAGGAAAATTGAGTTTGTTTTTGATATAGATTCATAAAGTTAACCAATTCATAATCTCCTCTTTGCTTCCTGGGTTAAGTCATAAGTGTGTTCTACTTCTTGTAATGAACAAAGATTAGCAACCATATTTCTCAGCTAAGCTATTCACGGATAATATGCTTTATGAAATATCTAAATATAAGAACGTTTAGATTTTTGATTATTTTAAATTAATTAATTATCAATAGTTTTAATTATATTAAAGTTTTCATTTTTATACTTGGACTCATCATCACCAATTGAAATGACTATTCATCTCAATTCTCGGTTTCAAACAATTTGATTATGTAAATACTTTTTTCAAAACAATTTTTTTTACCAGCTTTTTAACAAATTCAGCTCGTTGTTAATTTTTTTTATATCAGATGAACCATTAAGTTTTTATGCATGTGATGATGTAACAAGTGTTCATTGGATTCGAAAATGGGAATGAATATTACATTCTGTCGGGGGCCCAATAACTAATGTAAACAAAAATAGCTATAGTAACAAAAAGCTGCTTTTCTTCGGGCTGTCACCAAGATCCAAAATAAATACATGTGTAACGGTCTAAAGATATATATCATATTGCATTGGATGAAGAAAATAAGAAGATTATATACTAGTCTATTAAATAAGTTTTATCTAACACTAAATCAGTTTAAATTTTTTGGTATAATCAGTATTCCATTTTTTTTTCATTTTCAAAAGATCATTGATCTTGTTTATAATTTTTTTTCTTTTGTAACAGATCTAGTTTATAATTTTCGCGTGATGGAATTGCCTCCAATTGTCGCAAAAAAAAAAAGAAAAATACATAAGAACCACGTGTGTAGTAGTCAGGCAACTTGTTCTACTCAACTCCGAAAGTCTGCGTGGACTTCACACTTAGAAAATGGAGTGCAATTATAGAGGAGGTAATGGTTGTTTACCACTCTCTAAACTAAAAAGCTTTGTAAGATAGTTTACTGCTACTTACAAAATGGTGATCGTCATTCCAGCGAAAAAAATGAGAACAAGATACGATCTCATGCGTTATGCTTTGTGTTGTAATCATGGGCACTTTGGGCTTGTGGGATGGAAAAAAGTCCAATTAAAATCGAATCCAAAATATTCTAAAGGGGTCATATACAATGATCATTAGCAACTACGAAATTATAATAAAATAAATCATGGAGTGTATTAACACTAATATATAGACAATGTGTATTTAATTAAAAATAACAAGGTTATAACCTTGGGGTTTTAACACTCGTCAATATACTTCTTCGGTTCTTTGAAAACTAGATGATTACGGCCATGATTGTTTTGATAGTTTTTGGTTTTAATTTTTATTATTGGTTTTTAAATTTTGGTTTTTAGATTTTTATTTTTTAGTTTAATTTTTAGATTTTGTTTTTGACTTTCAAATTTTATATTTTTTTTAATTTTGGTTTTTAGTTTTTCTATGTTTTACTAGTTTTGCAAAAACCTAAATCAGATTTTTAAATAATATAACAAAATACTAATAATTATTCAAATATGTAAATTTTTATATTTTACAACTAAAATGTTTCAAAGTTTTCATATTTTTGACAAAAACCATACTTTACTAAAAGGATAAATCATAAATTTATTTATGAATAATACAAAATATTTATAAAATAGGAATATATTTACTTTAGACATACACATTTAATCAATGTTGATGATATTAATATTAACAAAAAGATATATAACAAAATATACATATAAGAAGCTACGTGCTTAAAAACTAAAAAAAACATCGATTGTGGTTTTTCACTTAAAAAGTTGATATAGCATGTAAAAACTTGGTTCTCTAGTTTATAGGAAAATTCTTTTGCTAAATTCTTAATTAGCTATAAAAAGAGTTTTTTTTTGTTTTCCTACTTTTATTTTAGGGAATCAATTTTTTTTAAATTTTTGATTGACTAACAAAATGGTTTTTGAAAAACAAACACCAGAAACCATTCTAAAAAATAAAAACTGTCAACACTTGCACATCTATGACTTATAAGTGTCAAAGATCCCCACGATAGTAAACTCTTGTGGTCACACCAATAAAAGATCATATATTAGATCTTATTTGAATATCCATTAAAATAGAGTCGATCCATGGATCGCACCACTATTATATATTAAAACAGAAGTCATGACTTCTTTTCATGTGTGATTTTTTTAGTTTGGACCACTCCTAGAAAATATCATATTTTATTTTTACATAAGTTCATTATTATATCTTTTAATATCTTTATCATTTATTTGAAATACAAATGAATATATTTAAAATATTCTAACAAAATTTTTTTAAAATCTTCTTAGAATCTTTTTAAATTTACTTTCAAAAATTAGTTAGTTTTAATTTAAATTATCATAAAATATAATTAGAAATTAAAATTAAATATAGTTTTGGTTTATAAACGAAAATTTAAATAAAATAAAATTAATTAATTTCACAAATACATTTTCCAATAATTTTTAAAAATTTTGTTAGAAATAAATATTTATTTTTATTTTAATTTTTTCAAATTTGTTTTCTAATAAAATAAAAATCATGATTTTTTGATGAGTGATATTTTTATTTGGACCATAATTTCAATTTTATATTAAATGTATATCACTAATGCTAATATACATAATATTTTTAACTACTTTAATCATAATATCTTTTATATCTTTTAATTTTTTTTTTTGAAAAAATTAAAATTCTAACAAATCTCTTGAAAAAGATTATAATAAGATCTTAATTGTCATAAATTAAATATAAATATTTTCAACTAATTTTATAATTAGTAATGAAATGTTACTAAAAGAATTAAATTATATCCTATTTTATCAATTTTATAATAATATCTGTCATTTTAAAATAAAAATGTTATATTGAAGAAAATATGATAAAATTATTTTATATTTTATTTTCATAAATATAAAATATTTATGCTAAAAATGTAATATGTTGGTAGAACGGATTAATATTAGTAAACTATATAATACATGTAAAATATTTATCTTATCTTAAACTTTTCAATATACAGTAATTTATTATATAAAATTAATAAACATTAAAAAATTACTAAAAAAATCTAGCAATTTGAATTACGGATGATGATTATAATAAATTAAATACAAAATTGTTTTCATATATGTTGTTTCATGCATTAAAAAATTTAGTTTTGTAATCAAACGCAAATTCAATAAGACAAATATATAATAAGCAACATATATATGTGATGATTTTAATTTACAGCATGAAAACTATGAAATTATTATATTTGGCATAACTATACAAACATTTAAATATGTGAGTAACATTAAAAATACATAATAATTATGTAAAACAAATATCTATATATATAAATGTGAAAATATATACCCGCACGGTTGTGCGGGTGGAAATCTAGTTTACATATTAATTTGGAGTCTTCTATAAGTTCGAATATTCGAATATCCATGATTAAAAATGTCAAAGAGAAATTCGTCCATTTAACATGGGTTGCATTGGTGTATGTTTTCTTTAGTAATTTCACAATCTAAAAATTGATATTGCTATGTAATCAGTCTTATACTAATTTAACATATATTGCATGTTTGTTGGAATAACCTACATAAATTTCAAAAAAAGATCAAATTTATTTTTATCATCAACTTAAACAGACTCATACTAACTCTGTAAACCAAATCAGCAGTTTCGCATCCATGTGAACGAAATAAAACGGTTGTTTCTTGGCATTGCGTGCTATACTATCTACCTTTGAATTCTGTGTTTTTGGTACATGAATGATCTCTAAACCGCAGAAATTTTTTTTCATACTCTTGATATCTTCCAAATAATTTGCAAAAACTAGATTTCTCAAGTTTTTATTACTTTTGAGAAAATATACTATGATTAAATCAAATGTGAGGATAACCGCTTGTATATCTTGTGGAGATGCTTAGTTCTTGGCTTTGACTCTTTCAAGTGAAAATTAGGTGGACAGAATTTAGATTCTCGTTCTTGGTTCTTATGTTCTTGATAATCGTTGGTTTTGGGCTAGTTCTTTGCCGGTTCCCCTTGCTTTGGGTCTCTTCCGCCTTTGGTCGTACATCCTCTCAGTGGCGGATCTAAGATAGTTTATAGTTGGGGGCACTACTATAGAATTTGAACTAGTTGGAGTCACTATTTTAAGTTAAAATATAACAGGTGTTGCATTGGTCGTTAAATGGATCTTGGTTGTTCCGCATCTAGATCCATTTAACATCGACCAACGCATTTCTACAACCAAGATCCCATAGTAGAAATTCGTCCATTGTAGATGCGGAACAATTCGTCTCGTACTTGGTTGTTCCGCATCTCCTGCGCTCCTCCGTCTTATCCCTGGACTGCGGAACTTTCAATCGACTATCAATATTTAGTGGTAGCTTGTGTTGTTGTTAATAAACGTTAGGCTTTGCCCTCCTTGTGTTAGGTTATCGATCTTTGTTTCTAGGGTTTGTTTCTAACAAATCGTTAGCTTAGACTCTGGAATATTAGATAGTATACGGTAGCCTGCTTTAGACTCTGGTGTTGTTTTATACAACAGTCAGCTTGGTATCTTTGTAATGCTTGTAATGTGAAAATTTTAGATGAAAAAAAATAATCAAATGTGAGAATAAAAAAGCCCTCAAAAATCAGCGGATACTTGCATATATTTCTCGTACTTCTTCTGCTTAATTCGGTATCTTTATATTCTTGCACATAATTATAATTAATGTTTAACACTACAACAATGGATTTCTTGATTACACAATCAAAATTACAATACAAGATATATTAAGAAAGAAAGAAAAAGAGGCAGAAAATTCAAAACATGATCAAATTCAAATCTTCTGACCATTGGCCTTGTGTTCCGAGTTCAAATGGCAGCAAAAACATATGTGAGTGTAAGGGATTATTCAAATCTTTTGCAATAATAATGGTAAGTGTCTCAACAACTCAGAGTTCTTGCAATAGCCAGCTTTTTTTTTTAAGCCTTGGGCTTGAGTGGCTTGATGACCTCCCAAGTGAAGTCAGGGTCGTCACGTCCGAAATGACCATACGCAGCTGTTTTCTGGAACCTGAAGTTACCTCCTCTCTTCAAGTCAAGGTTAATAGCCATCATGCCCGGCCTGAAGTCAAAGGCCTCCTTGATCAACACGAGTATATCCTTGTCTGGTATGGTCCCGGTCTTGTAAGTATCAACAAACACCGAGAGAGGCTCAGGTACTCCAATAGCGTACGACACTTGGACTATACAGCGGCGTGCGAGTCCCGCTGCAACCACACTCTTTGCAGCCTGCCTAACGATGTAAGCACCACTTCTATCAACCTTGGTCGGGTCTTTCCCTGAGAAAGCACCTCCACCGTGAGCACCCCAACCACCATAAGTGTCGATGATGATCTTCCTCCCCGTGAGTCCAGCATCACCGTGAGGCCCTCCGATCACAAAACGACCAGATGGGTTTAGGTGAAAGATGGTGTTCTCATCAAGGTACTTAGCGGGAATAACCGGCTTGATCACATGCTCCTTCAAGTCAGCGGCGATCTCATCGTTGGTGACGGTTTCATCATGCTGAGTTGAGATTAAGACCGTGTGGACTCTAATGGGAATCATGGCTCCACCATCGTTCTTGTACTCGACGGTGACTTGCGTCTTACCATCAGGTCTCAGCCAGGGACAAGTCTTGTTCTTCCTCACTTCAGTAAGCTTAGCACCAAGCTTGGTGGCCAAGACATGAGTCAACGGCATTAGCTCAGGCGTCTCATCTGTAGCGTAACCGAACATATGTCCCTGATCACCAGCTCCGATATCCTCAGGCTTCTTGGTTAAATGACCGTGGACTCCCTGAGCAATGTCGGGACTCTGTTGCTCGATGTTGACCAAGACGTTGCACTTGTCAGCGTCGAGACCAACATCGGCTGAGATGAAACCGATCTCTCTGCAAGTGGATCTAACGATCTTCTCGTAGTCTACTTTAGCAGAGGTCGTGATCTCGCCGAACACCATGACCATGTTGGTCTTGGTGCATGTCTCGCAAGCGACTTTGCTTTCAGGGTCTTGTTCTAAGCAAGCATCGAGGATGGCGTCGGAAACTTGGTCGCAGAGCTTGTCGGGATGTCCCTCGTTGACTGATTCAGATGTGAATAGGAACGTTTCCATTTCTTGAAATACAAATAAATATATATCCAAAAAGATTAGTACAGTTTCCACCGACACGATCAAGATCTAAAAGCATGAACTTAGTTATGTAAGATTTAACAACACAAACAAAAAATTAAAAATCAAGAACGTGTTATTACATGTAAGGTACCAAAACTATGTACAGATCTAAACGGAGACAGAGCAACTATTGATGAACAAGAAAACAAACCTGTTAACGAGAGGGTTCAAGATCTTGAGGAGAGAAGAGCAGAGTAACGAGGAGAAGATGAGAGATATACTGAGATAAAGAGTGAGTGGAGGAGAATAACTTGCCGTGTGACTCGGAGTTCGACTCGCTCTCTGTTTTGTCCGCTCTTCTCGTGCTAACGTCCCTTCGGTTTATATGGTTGGTGTAGATGTGATCGTGTGTTATGGGTGTATAATGTTGTAATGCTTTTACACCGTTGATATCATGTTGAGAAGATATGGACGGTGAGACGTAGCCTACTATAATCTCTCACCAACCTCGTTGGTGTGGGTGTGGTTGGTGAGAGGAGCACCCGTCATGACACGACCCGACCCGTTATCGACACTGTAACTGGATTATATAGTATAAGTCCGACCCGGATCCTTTAGATTTTTCTAACACAAAACAAACCTGTAAGTAACACGATTTTCATGTTTTTTTTTTCATTTTTAGTAATTAGATGTTGGTTGGTGATGGTGTTTGTTCAGTAACCAACAAAAACTGTAATAAAAACATATGAGCATCCAATAAGAACTTCACGTATAAAATTGAGGGAAAATTGTTTTTTAGTGCAAAAAAATGATAACTATGTCCCTTTAGACTAATCTCATATATTTTATGTTCTATTAGGCTAATTATTTTCAAAATGACAATAATACCTTTAAAGTTATATTTTTTTTGTTTTTTTGTTTTTTTTGTTATTTTATAAAAAAATGACTTTTTCAAAATATGAAAGTGAATATTCCCACATATTTTGTTTCCATATTTTTAGGAACTGATTTCTTATCCGTAGAATACAACTAATCTGTAGAAATCGATTTCTACAGGTTTTTAGAATTATAGTAATATATAGATTTTGATTTCTACATGTTTTAGATTTACAGTAAATCTGTAGAAGTCGGTTTCTACGTGTTGTAGATTTATATTAATGTGTAGATTTTGATTTCTAAAGATTTTAGATCGGTTGGTTAAGCGCGAAATGTATATTCTAAATATTTTTAGAATACTCTTATTTACGTAGATCACGTATTCTAAACATTGTAGATTCAATGAAAAAAGTGGATTTTGTTTTCTACTTCGCAGAATGCAATTTTTACTTTATTTAGAATATAATCTGAAATTTATGATTTAAACATTTTTAGAACTGAAAAAAATACCACTAAGTTCATATTGGTATTTTATCAAAAGTTACTATTTTTTCAATTTTCTTTTGTTTGTAAAACTATTTATTAAATTTATTTTCAAAAATATTAAAGGATGTTATGGGCAAAAATGACATAAAATAGATATTAGTCTAAATGGACATAGTTATCATTTTTTTGCTTTAAAAAAATAATTTTCCCTAAAATTGATAAGACAAATGATAGATGCTCATCAACATAACAAGAACAAGTTCATATGGCTTAATCACACATTGTTTCCACAAGAAAGATAGAGATTAGCATAATCTTGTCTTTCATACAACATTTTTTGATCCAAGTGTTAACTAGAGAAATATCTGAGAATATCAGTTTGGATCCCTAGAGTTTTGGATTCACTTCAACATTTGTCAACAAATGAAATATGGAATAAAAATATTTCAATTTTATTTAATTTTTACTCTATAATGGAATAATGGATAAATAAAAAATTAATGATTATATTTATGAAGAAAATCTCATTATGGAGTGAGAAATAGAATAAGATTTGAGTATTTCTTTTACTTCATATTCTATTTTAGTTTATTTTGGTTGATCCATCAAAATTCCTTACATATTGCCTTGGGAAATGCCACACCAAATTAACCCGCTGACCCATCAAAATTCCTATTTTTGTTGCCAATGTCTCGCATGTCTTTGTTGAAAATATTAAGGCTTCGAATTTTTACAACCGCCTCGTTCCGTACCGCAGTTAACAATAACAAAAATCTTTACATATACTATATATTTATACGTTTTTATAACTGTTAAAACCGTACCGTAGTTGAACTGTTTATCCCGCACCGTTCAATCCACAGTTACTATTCGAAGTCTAAATGGTTGTGTGTACAATATTCTTCCCATAAGAATATAGGTTTGATCAAAAGAAAATTGATCAGAAAAAAAAAAGAATATAGGTATGTGTGGTGGCCTCGTGATCAATCACTTTGACAAAGTCTTGTGGAAAATGACTTTTAGTCAAAGATTTCACTTGTTTTCTTTAGGAAAATAAGTACACATCACTTTCATGCTTTCTCTATTTTTGGTTGAATGTCAAATTCTCGTGTTATTTTATTTGATTTTTTTTCTCCTCACCAGTCACACTAACATTTGGGCAGCGTCAAGTCCATGAACTATTCTTTTTTTTTTTAAATTGGTGCAGTGTTCCAAAAAAATTAAATACCATGCACAAATGTCGGACTCTAAAATCTACGCATTGTTTTTTGGAACACTACTCTACTCTAAAATCTACATGCACATTTTCTCATTATAATAGTCTTTTTCCCTTTTACCAGATTCTTATACCATATATATATAATTACTTTTTGAGTATGTTATCATTTCTATCAAATAGATATTTATATACAAAGAATTTTTTTTTTTTTTGAGATTTGACCAAAATAATGTTTGTAGTTGCGTATAATAGTGTTATGTCTTAAGACTAGCATAACATCTGATAAAAACTGTACATCATCGGATATAATTGCAATCATAAGCATGAATAATACGTGCACAAAACTTTTAATAAAAGCATCACCAACTCATAAATATTTTTGTATTTAAATGCTATAATAGATAAAAAAAATTACTTTTTTCCTCTAAATAGAGATTGATTTTTCTTCTTTTATATTTAGAGAAAAATAGCATCCTGCATTAATACTGCAGATGTAATTTCTTTAATATATATTTGGGTAATTATAAAAGAAAATTATGAATGATAGACAATCTAAATCTGCAGAAGTAAAACTGTAAACCATGTTGGTTTGATTTAATTTACTGCAGACCGAAAACCTGTAGAATTCGGTCGATAAGGGGACGTCAAAGGAAACTTTAACCCATTAGTCCAATTTTTTCCTTCGCAAAACCATTTGTCCAATTTTTTGAAAAATATATAAAAATAAAAGAGCATTGAATCACTAGATTAACTAAAGTTTAATTTCGTCTTCAAGAATTGTTAACAAAAAATCTCCACTTTGACCACTTAAACCAGCTGTAATTGTTTTGCTTTGGTGACCAAAAAAAACACACACTCATTTTTATTTTTATATTCACCGCGCGCGCGCTCTCTCTCTCTCCAATATACTAATGAAGTTAATCCACATGTGGAGAAGAGTAAAAGGCTTATGGAAAGAAAAATAAAAATAAGTTTTTCATTGACTTGGGCGTTTCCTATACATATGCAATAAATATGTCTTTGTCTTTGATAATTACAGAACCAGAGAACTCTTTTTCTTTCTCTTCTTCTCTCTTTCAAAAAACAAAACCAAACTTCCTCAAGCAAAACACATAGATTAGCTAAGGACTGAGAGAGATCGGAGAGAGATGGGGAGAGCTCCATGTTGTGACAAGGAAAATGTAAAGAGAGGTCCATGGTCTCCTGAAGAAGACGCAAAGCTTAAAGACTACATAGAGAAACAAGGAACTGGTGGGAATTGGATAACTCTCCCTCGGAAAGCTGGTATAATATCTCATGATTTGAATGGGTTAATAATGTCTTGTATTTTTTATGGGTTTTCTTTAAATTTTAAACCTTTGGTGGGTCTTGGTTGATTTTATTTATCTTGTATAATATGATATATATAAAGGTTTAAGGAGATGTGGGAAGAGTTGCAGACTGAGATGGTTGAATTATTTGAGACCAAACATAAGACATGGAGATTTCACTGAGGAAGAAGACAATATTATCTGCAGCCTCTTTGCCTCCATCGGAAGCAGGTTAAAAAAGTCTAGCTTCAACTTCCTATAGTATAACTGATGATTCCAATATTATTATTCTTGGTCTTGATTATCTGATCTTAAAGGTGAAAAGATAACTTGTTTAAATCATGTGAAAGAAATGGAGAAAGTGGGTATCAAAAAGCAAGAGAGTTTGCATGTTTCAAGGAAGATTTCATCTATTTTTTTTTCTTAATTAAAATAATTGATTTAGCTTTTACATGCCCCATTTTGTGCAGTATAATTGCCTCCTTTTGAGGGCATATTCTTTTGTTCATAATTTAGGAAAAGAAATAGGAGAAAATTCACTTTGACAACTAATGAAGCTCAAAAGTATATATTTCATTTAATTATTGTGGTTATATAAAGGAGTAAATCATGTTGAAAATGCAGGTGGTCAGTAATAGCAGCTCACCTGCATGGTAGAACTGATAATGACATCAAGAACTATTGGAACACTAAGCTTAAGAAGAAACTCATTGCCACTATGGCTCCTCCACGACATCATCATCTCTCAGCCATTGCTTCATCATCATCATCATCACCATCACCATCATCACACTACAACATGATCAATAGTCTTCTTCCTTATGACCCCTCAATATCTACAAACCAGCTGATCACGCCTCATCGGGGGATGATGACGATGATGGGCCGACAACAACAACTATTATACCAAGAAGACATGGGCAGTTTGGTAAATTCTCTAGACAGCAACAAGTTCGTAATGAGCCATCAAGACGACAGCCAGAAGCAAAGTGCAAATAAGGGAATAATGTTGTTGAGTGATGTAAGAAGTGGGTCAAGTACAACAAGTACAGTAACAAGAGTGAAGATGGAGCATCATGATTATCATCATGAAGAAACTGAGAGATCAATGGAAGGTTATGGAATGGATGAGATAAATCATTTAATAAGTAGTAGTTGTACGAGTAGTAGCAATAGCTTGTGGTTTGATGAAAGCAAAAGAGAGGATAAGTTCATGTTGTATTATTGATCTCTCTCACATACGTTGATCCAATCTCCATATTCTCTCCTTTTTTCTCAAAACTAAAAATAAATTATTAAAAATTTGTTTTTATTAGGAGTTTGAACATGTTATTCACGAGCATACTTTGATATTTTTTAATTTGTGTATGAGAACCCTAGGTTTTGTTTAACCTATAGCTAGCTCTTATAAATTTATAGTGATCAAGAAAAATAGGCCTAACAAATCGATTGAATGTCTACAACCAACATGTTGTTAACTTTTCTTTGCCTCATAATAATTAGAGGCATTAAGTAGGGTTTTGCGGTTATCAGCCTCTACACGCAATTGTAACCAAATGGGTACATCAGATGAAATAGTAGCATCAAAAGTAGAAAGCGATAGGGAAAATTTTGCCAAGCTTTCGGCAACCTTATCTTCGAGCTTCGGGTCTGAAAGCTAAGACCATTACATGTTTTAGCTAAAAATATGTTAGAAATGTTTAATATCTATCTTTTTTCAAAAAAAAAATGTTTAATATCTACCAGTGAGTAGAGTGATCCAAAAATCTGATCATGTCTATAATGACATCATTTGTCCTATCTGCTAATGCAGCCAGCTTTAGAAAACACACATTTAGTACTATAGAGTAGATTATCTCAAAAGCGTACCACATTGTCTAATTCGAATTTGCAATATTTTCCGACTAGTGGTAAGAGGGTGGACCAGACGTCTGTTACTGCCTAACATGTTAACCATTTGGATCGAAATCCAATTCCAAACTGTAGTGGTAATTTTGCGTTGAATTTTCTTACAAAATTGTATTTTCAAAGAACGGAAGTAAGAAAAAAATAGGTTCGTTTTAAAGTGATATTTGTTGTTCATACTGGCATCACAACTATAACACTATTGTCATGGTCGTTAATTCAAGGGATGCCAATCTCAAGGTTGGTTCGAGTTTGATGATCAACAGTACGGCTACATATGTCAAATTTGCTTGCTTACCAACTAACTATCCACATCAAAAATAACAACTAGTCTGCCAAATCTTTATCATATAATAACAAGAGATTTACGAGAGTTAATTTGTGAGCAGTTATGCAGACAACATGAGATTATTTATGATTAGTAATACCATATTATGAATATACGATAGACTGATCTTCAGTCTTAATAGTGCACTTTATAGATAATTTTTTATCTTTATTCTTTTAGATGCGAAAACTACTCCCACTTGCATTTCTTTAATGAAATATTTTAAAATCTCATGCTCTTTGCTTATAGCGGAATCATATATCAACCAATCGTTAATCAACGACCGACTATATGTACGTTATAATCGTATCCACCTCCATCATCTATTATATGGGAATGAAGGATTTCAAATCTAGATGGATGACAAAATATGTCTCAATCACACCAATTTAAATAAGAAATCCAGATTTTATAAAGTAACGTAACACCATCATATTCTTCCATCGAAACTGGCCAAAGATATATATCGTATAACGGCTGCTCTTAAGATATATCCGAAATATTAGAACCAAGTAACTACGAATATAGTATAATGCAACCATGATTTTTTTTCAACAACATGCAATATATAGAGTTTTAATATAGATAGAAACACATTGATAACCCTAATTCAAAGCTAGATGATCTAGCTTAGATCCATATAATGGTTACTTTCATGATGTTTTGAGTTACTAAATTCAATCTTTCGAGCCGTTGTTTTTTTTAATACCGGTTGAGAGAGTCGGACCAAGATTGCGCGTCAAAATTACTAGCATATTTTCCGTACACAATATTATTATAAAATAACTTTGCCGTCAAATTTGTATTCTTATTCGACCGACGATTTAGAGAGAAAAGTATATTCACTATTGTGTTTTATTTAAAATTATATCTATATTTGTGATTTTTTAATTATCTCTATATTTGTGCATGCATCATTATAGATGTGTTATTATATAGTCCGGATTAAGGGAATGAGGAAAGAATGTCTTTGAGTGGAGAGGAAACTGACAAAAAATGTGACACTGCCTCTCTGTAAAAGAGACCTATCATTATTGTGCTATTAATAATGAATTATTGAAACACGATCGAATGATAAATATCAATGAAAGAATATTGGATCTACAATTAAACTACTAAGATAAATCTTTGGAGCGTGGAATGTATATCTAAACAAACTAAGAGACATCAATAAGCGACAAGAAAGCTGGAACTGAGTCACTTTAGGAAGAATGATCATTTAATATTTTTGATAGAAATGAAGTAAACAAATTTTCTACAGCTGAATCTTATTATATGAACTATGAGGTTCAGTTATTCAATTACTCCCTCTGTTTTTTAATATCGTTTTAGGAAAATTTTTATGTTTCAAATTATATGACGTTTTCGATTTTTTATGTAAAATTTATTATCACTTAATGTTATATGACCAATGATAATGTACCTTCTATTTTATTATTGTTTGATTTGTGGTTAAGTAAATAATTAATGATGTTTTTTGTTTAGAAAATATAAAAAAAATTAATGATTTTCTTAATCTATATGCATAATTTTAAAATGATTTACATTAAAAAACAGAGGGAGTAAAAGTTAAGAAATTAGATTACGAAAATATAAGTTTTCTATTTTAGAGAAAATATCTCAAACCCTCGAAAGATACCTATTCTTAAATTATATATAAGTTAAAGATGACAAATTTTCAATGGTAAATAAATTTATAGAGAATTTGCTCATAGCACCCAAATGGGAGTGAAGATGTAATTGTTGATTTCCAGTTTTTGATTGTTCCTTGTGTATCCCAAAGCCCAACCATATCCTTACATTCTAAATGAATATTTCATGGATCGATTAAAATCTGGTAAATGGATTCATGTGGAATTATTGGGGACATTGCACCACTGGAGTAAACTCATGTAGTGGTTTTTTTTTTTGCTAAATATGTAGTGGGTTACTTATACTATATGCGTATTACATCCATTTGGTTGGAGACGTATTAATTGCTCGGATTTACTATCATTTGACTGATTTTTTTGTTGAGAATAAATAATAACTTTAACTTTAGATGTTCTTTCAAAATTTTGCATTATAAATTTTAATTTCTCATCCTTTTAATGTATATGCAGATTTGATTACTTAAAATTCAGGAACATAAAAATGTAAGTCACCCCAAACTCATGTAAATTATTCATCCGGATACTTTTATACCAACTATACTTGGGGTTAATAACTTAATATGAAAGTGTCTGACAAAGAAAAATTAAGATTATATTCCTTTCCCGGGTCGGGTCATATAGTAAGTGGGTTGAGTCGAAAATAGAAGTTTATAGTTAACTATTCAATTGATGAAATAAAGATTCACAGTAAAACCGGAACGAAACCATCAGCTAAACCCGATTGTCCCAACCGAATATGTTGTTGAATATAACCAGGGGAATTTCTACCAAATGTAATGGTTTCTGTACACTGAATGATATATATAGACACTTGTTTGTGAGTTAGAGCAGACCATTAATGAAGAATGTTTCTGTATCACAAGAAATGTCATTGCCAATAAACTTTGTCAACGATGCCTCCACCTGTTCGAACCGCCAGGTGAAGACTTTCTGCAGCCGGAGGAACGCCCCATAGATATGGAAACGCCACTGCCATTGTTAGCTTCTCTTGTAAATCGCCTTTTCTCTCTTTCATCAATGGACCTTAAAATTACAATAAATCTTTTAGAATATACTTACACAAATATTTTTAACAGCAGTACATTAGTTATCAGAATTTGAATATTTTAAAACTACTTTAGTCAAGCACATTAATTTAAAAGCTGCTTCTTTAAAAAAAATTTTAACACTTATACTTCTTTAATCAAGCAATTTTTGAACACCTAATTTTAATTTTTAATCAAGCATATTAGTTTTCAAAATCTGAAAGAAATTTTTTTAGCTTGGGCTAAGACGGGCCTAAATTAGTCTCTCGGGTCACGAAGGCCTAACAATTAGTGTCTTGACTCAATTCTGCAATAAAATACAGTCGGGGAAAGTTATGATGATGTAACTAATGTGGAAGTGGTGGAATCCACACTATCAATTAACTTTCCATTTTAAAGTCTAAAAACATGTTTTCATTTTTTCACATATTTACTTAGTGGGAAGCTGAAGAATCCTATTAAAATGTTTACTAACAAGGGGACAAATTACAAAGTAGAAGATAACTAACTATTCCCTATTCTATACGCACTCAACTGCTCAAGAATATTTTTTGGATAGACGAACTTTCGTGCATCATGCCGGTATTTATATATATAATTTACCATTCATATAGAATTCTATCAGAAATATCTCTTGAACATGTAACATGTGTACCATATCATAACTTATCTTCATTATATGTGTAACACCTTTAAAGATACCATGGAAGGTCTCTACAACCCATTAAAACCTTAACTGCGTTCCCTTAGTTAAAAAAAACATTTATTGTGTTTCATACGTAGTCAGAAAAATCAGAAAATTCAAACAGAAGAGTTTACAATTGTTGTTGTCAATACTACGAGTCGCACCAGAAACTAACATACGATCAGACGACAAATCTTTTTTTTTGAACATTTTATTTTTTGAAATTCTCTTTTCTTTGTAAATATTTTATACCAAATTTTTATTTTTGATAAAAATTACATAGAAAGCTAATTGCAGTAAAAACCAAAAACTAAACCCCACAAAAGAAACCTTAAGAAAAAGCGACTCTAGTGATCAAGAGGACATCTTTGATAAACTATAAGACTGCGTTTGGTAGACATTAACTTGTCAAAGCGCTATTTTAATTATTTGACATTATTCCTGAAAGACCTTTTAAAATACCAATCAACAACAGATTATCCGAGTCTCTCAACCACCACCAAAAATACTAAATATGGAATAAAAAACTGTACACCTCATCTCACACTAGAAAACTTTGTTTATATTGATTGGATAGTCACACCAAGATCAATGAATGTTTTGACTTCGGAATAAATATGAAGTAAAGCAACAAAATGAGATACAATGCGGCCACGTCTTGGCTCCGCTCTTCCAAACCTGCAAAATAGACAGCACATCAACACATCACTTAAGACCAAATAACTCATGCTAGGACGACCAATTTAGACAAACAAGTCTCTCTTGGAGAACTGGCACTCCAAAGCCCTAAAAACCGAGAACGCCACCTTGCACTAATACCCAAAATCAGCTCAAAAATCCTTGTAAGAGATGCACTAATGGAAGAGGGCCGTCGAGCAACTGAAAGAATCGGAGAGGAACAAACACTACCAACAACTGATGAGGCACTACAACACCAAAAGCGGCGAAGATTAAAAGAACAAAGAAGAGGCGACTATTGAAGAAGAACAAGGTCATAGATGGCCAGCCTGAAATCTGAAACGAACAACATCACACATAGACCATCACAGCTAACTACCACATAGTAACCTTCACCTCTCCACATGCGCCTCCGGAACAACATCTGAAGCCTAACTTGACCAGAGAAAGAGAGATCAACCTCCACATGACACCGAGCAAAATAACGTTTCCACGTCTCCGGACCACTCCTCCCAAAAATCAGAGCATGAAAGCCAAGAAAATCAGATTTGGAGAGAGAAGACACCCATCTTCAGCTACGCACTCTCACCGCTGGTAGAGAAGTAGATTGAGAAAACTGAAAACCTCACCCCCACACTTCACTAAAACACTAAAATCTGATTTCTCGATGCCACACACCAATTAACCTCGTAACGGCACCAAAGCTCCATCGAGCAACCATTCGAATATAAGATATGAAAGTAGATTTAGTCCTGAATCCGCTCAACTTCATTAACTTAAGGACCACAAACATATTGGGAGATAGAAATGGACAGGCGAGAAAGCGAAAAAGAGAAGAAAAAAATACCGTCATTAAAAAAAAACAATTGTCGAAACAACCAAATAAAAAAGACTCAAAAGAATTTTAAAGAAAACAATTAAAAAAAATAATCAAAACACTACAGAAATAAAGTTTCAGAGAGAGAGGAATAGCCATTTAAAACTCTCTTCTTTCAACTTACCTCTCTAAGCTTCTCCAATCAAAACCAGATTGGAATTCAAATGGAGTAATATGTTTTCAAAGAATTTCTGAAACGATATATATATACTTCTTAATCTTCAAATAAATTACAAAGGAATTAATACGAACGAAAATGTAGTGTACTTATAAAATTGTCGAAAATATGATAACAACTAATAAAAAAAATTGTTCTGAAATAAGCATTAGCCGGCCTTCTCTTGAATAAAAGCGAGAACCTGGTAAGGGGATTAGTAAACTGTTGCACTTAGATCATTTTAAGCCATTTGTAGCAATGGATATGACTTCTTAACTTAATTTTTATTTTTTAGATGCTTAGTTATTTTAATATTTTAATCATTAATTTGCCAAAAAAAACAAAAATATATATATGACTAAAAAAACTATTTAAATAAATAATTTAAATAAGAATAGATTTTGATTAAATTGATGGTGACTACTCGATATATATATATATAACCAGTGTAAGCATTTTTAATATATATATTCTATCGTCTGATCTGTTCATCTTTGGAAGGAACCCACTTACGGCTATAAAATGGACTAGATACTATATTATGTGATCCGAGTTTAGAATGTTTTTTGACTAATGCCAAGAGCTTGAAGATCATATGTTATATTTCACCATGTTAACCATTTAAGCCGAAATCCACATCTGAAACAGACCCAACAATGATAATTTATTTTTCAACAAGAATCAAACTCAAAACTGATATGGATACAGTCCAAACTCCAAATAATTACCACTAGATTACCACTGCTTGGTTTAATCAGGGGTAAACATCATGCTAATCTTCTCATAAAACCAAATGAGTTGATAATTTTGGATAAAATACTTAATTAATATTTTGAATAACCCCATATATATATATATATATATTCTTCTTTCGTTTTGTTTTGACAAAGTTAGCAGTTTCAGAATGAATGAAATTGATATATTTTCTTTTATAGGCTTTGTACTTAATTGAAAACCTAAACAGCCTTTTATTTTTGTTCATTGTTACCTTTCTTATGACTTATAACACAAAAATGCCCTGTCCTACCACATTTCACAATCACAAAAGTCATGCTCACATGCATGTGCTGATAGATATCTCACATACGGTCGATTATATTAATGTTCTGTACAGTATTTTGTAGTGCATCAGGCATTCTTTTCTCATAAATTCAGGTTCGTAGAAAATTAGTTGAGCCTTAAACTAGTTACATTTGTTTGCTTATATTATATAATAAAATCCAACTTCTAGTATCTACAAGTGAAATCATATTGCGTATGTATATTATTTGTAGACAGATCTGAAATCTTTTTAAAAGACACGTAAGTGAAATATTTATCCTTACTTGAATGTAAAGATTAAAAATCGTTTTCGCGGTGGATGATGATAAGCCCTTGGATTAGTTCGTCCAATCAATCAGTAAAGAAAACACATTTAGATAGGGACATATATATACTTATGTATTCACCAAAAACAATAAGGTCGTTTCAGATACTTTATAGTCATTCGCTAGATGTCATAGAGACGTGAATGAGAATATGAGATGGAGCTTTGAAACTGTAGCTACTACCGTATTGCATTTTTCGTATTGAGGTTAAATAATAATTTAGATAGTAAGAAACTACAATAATGATTTTTAGCAGGAAAAAAAAGTACAATAATGATAGATAAAAAGTACAGAAAGATAATAGAAGAGAAGGTGGAAACAAGATTATAGTATATGACAATGGAGGATTAGAGCACACATGAAGTGCACATGTTGTCCATTTGCAAAGGACCAACCTTTGTTTCTCTAGCTCACCCTATTCGTCTTCATTGTCTCCATTTAGTTACTTCTTGATTGACATATTGATTTTCTTTGGAACTTGTTAATATGATTATATGTATATTAAACCAATGTTTAAGAAAAAACTACTTGCTAATCAGATACCTAAAAGTTATTATTTGTAGTACCAATTAAAAAGATATTTTCTTAAGAAATTTTTTTTACCAATCAGATAGTGCAATTCAGCAGCTAACCAATGGATTAGAAATCTAATTGACTAATTGCATTTGTTTAAACATCTACCGGTTTCACACTCATACATCCATTTAGATTGTCATCCATTTTGGTAGAAATAATCATATTATTAATTCAAGTGGTGATTTTGGATATCAGCCTGCCTCTGGAGGGACAATAATGGGGCCTCTTGCACTGTTCATTTGTTATAATTTGTGGACAAAAATAAATAACCAAACATTTAATGCAAGTTTTTTTGGAGGAAAAAAACAATATCGAAAGTTATATTAGAAGCCAAAGATGACCGGAAGTTCAACCAGTATAAACTCCAAAACTCTGATTGAAAACATTAGTCTTCGAGTGAGGAAGATGTTGTGATCTGAAAGTCTGATAAGGCCTGGAGAGGCCACTTGAAAGCAATGGACATTATTTGATCGGAATGGATCTTTCATATACCAAATCCAGCTGATACTTTTCGAAAGATCACTTATTATGGCTGATGGACTAGCGTTTAGAACTATAAAGCATTCTATAACCTTACATTTCAAGATAGAGACTCATTACAATTGGTGACAACAATTGCAAAACAATCTAGTTATTCAGATATCTTTTATTTCTCTTGTTTATTTAAACTTTTGTCTTTGCATTTCACCCCTCGAATTGTCAATGTAGTGGCTGTAGCAAAATAAGCTTTAAATTTGTTTGTATTAGATTTTTTTTTTTACGACAAAAGGCTAAGAAACTAAGAAGATTCCTGATCCGAGAGCCACCTCGGAGGAACTGAGTCAACATAAACCATAGCAGATGGCGAAGTTCTAGCACCTCGTGCCAGCTTGTCCGCCAGAGTATTTTGCGCCCTTGGTATATGCTGGATAGTAAAGTTGAGAAAGAATTCCTTACAACGCAGAAACTCCTCCATGTGTGTAGTGAACGCCGGCCATTCTGTCGGTGTAGACACCATCTTCACCAATTGAGAACAGTCTGTTGCAAACACCACCTCTGAGATTTGTAGGGTCTTCACGCACTCCATCGCCCATATCAACGCTTCACATTCAGCATGTAAAGGTGATAGACTCCTGCGAATAGACATTGCACCCATCATAGTATCATTTGATCCATCTTTTCTGTAGACCCATCTCTGCCCTGTATAAAGATCATGTTCCTTCCATGCTCCATCTATATAACACTTGTTAACTCCATGTGGAAAATGGGTCTCTGCAATATGTAGAGATTCACGGTTTATAGGTTCCTTTGTCTGGGCTTCAGCCCACAAAACACCTTCTAATTTCGCCATTCGAAGAATATCAAAAGGGGTTTTTATCTGATTCTTAAAAACTTTAGCGTTTCTATTCTTCCAAATATACCACAATATCCATGGAAAATAATTCAAATCTGGTTCCTTAGGTAACCGCCAGAAAAGATAGTCCATATTTGTGAAAAGTGACGGGGTGGGAAAGACACCTGGGCATGAAGGAATATTAGATAAAGCCCACGTTTGTAGTGCTAATGGACACTCAAACAGAACATGATTAATAGATTCTTCCTCTGCACCACATATTTGACATTTCACATCACATTTTATCCCTCGTGAATGAAGATTCTTGGTTACCGGTAGACTACCCGAAAGTATCTGCCAAACAAAATGTTTCAGCTTTGATGAACATTGAAGCTTCCAAGAGTGAGCCAACAGTGGCTTAATATCTGGTCCCAAAACTCTATCATGAGATCCCATATCCGGAAATAATTTATCCGTACGATAACCTGATTTAACCGTATATCGACCATGGTCCGTAAAATGCCATCCATATGAATCTGGTTTTGGGTTACGACTAATAGCTAAACTCCGTATAATATCCACATCGTCCTGGTGAATATATACTTTGAGCAAATCCAGATTCCAAGAGAGATCGACTGGATTAATTAAATCCTCCACCTTAAGTAATGGATTCAAATATTGATTCGAACATTTTGGTATTGCTGACCTCGGGCGAGGAGCAGGGATCCAAGGATCATTCCAGACTGAAATGCTTGAACCAGTTCCCACTCTTTTGATTAGCCCTTTATTAACCAGAGATCTAGCTGATGTAATACTTCTCCACCCATATGAGGGAGAATATGATCTGATTGGATCCAAAGGATCAGATTTTCTATAGTATCTTCCTTTAAAAACTCTTGCAAAAAGAGAATCAGGTTTATCGATTAACCTCCATAGTTGTTTTGCTAATAATGCCGTATTAAAATTTTGAATATCTCTAAAACCAATACCACCGTCCGGTTTATCTTTGCACATTTTATCCCATGCAAACCAATGCATACCTTTTTTATTACCACTACCACCCCACCAAAAATGAGCAACCGTGCTGGTAATTTTTTTCGTAACCGTTTTTGGTAACCGAAAGCAGGACATAACATGAGTTGGCATAGGGGATGCTACTGCTTTAATTAAAACTTCCTTTCCTCCTTTCGTAATGAATCGAATAGTCCAATTATTAACCTTATTATTGACCCTTTCATTAAGATAACCAAATACTTGTGTTTTAGAGCCACCAAGACTTTCGGGAATCCCCAAGTATGTTCCCATACCACCAATTGTAGTAATGCCCAAAACCTGTTGCACCTCTAAACGTGCTACATCCGGTACCTTATGACCAAACTGAATGGAAGACTTCTGAAAGTTAATTTGTTGCCCCGATGCTCTCTCATAGTCTTTCAAAATCTGTATGATAGTCTCACATTCTTGCCTATTAGCTTTGCAAAAAAAGAGACTATCATCCGCAAATAATAAGTGTGTGATTGCCGGACTACCACACGCGATTTTTAACCCCGTCAATAATTTATTTTCTTCCTTTTTCCGTATATTTGCTATTAATGCCTCAGTACACAAAATAAACAAATAAGGTGATAACGGATCACCTTGACGAAGTCCTCGGTTTGGTATAATATGTCCTTTTGGTTGACCATTAATCACAATTTTATATTTTACCGACGTAATACAAGACATTATCCGAGATACCCACCTTTGTGCGAAACCCAACTTTAATAGCATCGCCTCAATAAAAGGCCATTCAAGCCTATCATATGCTTTGCTCATATCTGTTTTTATAGCCAAAAATTTCTCCTTACATGAATTATTCGTTCTTAATCCATGAAACATCTCCTGAGCAATTAATATATTATCGGAGATCAGTCTCCCAGAAACAAAAGCGGATTGTGTTTCTGATACCAATTGTGGTAGTAGCCTCTTCAGCCGTTGGCAAAGCACCTTCGAAATAATCTTATAACCCACATTACATAAACTAATTGGCCTCAATTCCGTCATTCTACTTGGTCGCACTGTCTTTGGGATGAGGCAAATATTGGTCATATTCATCCTCTCCTCCAAATATCCAGTCCTAAAAAATTCGTTAACCATATTTGTGATATCTGATCTAATAATCGACCAGGATTGTTGGAAAAATAAAGCCGTCATTCCATCCGGTCCTGGAGCTTTTTCAGGATGCATCATGAATAAAGCTGATTTCACTTCCTCCTCTGATGCCCAAGAGGTCAAAGACCTGTTTTGATCCTCTGTAATCAAAGTAGGCACCTCACTTAGAAAATCTTCATAGCCCGAAGGTGATGTCGTTGTGAACAAGTCATTAAAGTAATCTATCGCAACACCTTCTACCTCAGATTCTGATGTTACCCAATTACCACCACTATTGTGCAAACCCACAATTTTATTTTGTATTCGTCTCTGCTTAGTTAGGGCGTGATAGAATTTTGTATTTCTATCCCCTTTTGCATGCCAAGTCGTTCGACTTTTTTGTTCCCAGTATAATTCTTCATCCCTATAAGCTTCTTTTAACTTCCTAGAAACTTCTAGCACCTCCTCATATGTCTTGGTATTATCACACTGAATGTCCTCCAAAGCCTTCTGAAGAGAATTAATCTTTTCCTTCCCATATGGTGGATTATTTTTCCTCCAAACCGAAATTTCATGTCTACAGTTGATAATTCTATCTACCACTCCCGAATTATGACTTGGCCTTCCTGTAGACCAACCTCTCGAAATGGAATCCATAAGACCATCCATACCAATCCATCTCTTATCAAACCGAAATTGCCTTCTCGTTCTTACTTGTTTCTCATCTAAATTCGTCACAATAGGCCTATGATCCGAGCCTACCATTCCCAAATACTCGACAAATGCGGACGGGAATAGGGTGTGCCATTCCACGTTCCCTAAAGCCCGATCTAATCTACATTTTACCGTTTGTTTGTTCCTCGTCCCACTCCATGACATAGTATTTCCCACAGCAGGAAATTCCAAAAAACCACAATTGTCAATCATATTATTAAAATCGACAAAAGTGGACGTGTGTCGTAACACCCCCCCTTCCTTCTCATGATTACCTCTTATTTCATTTAGATCTCCAATAATAAACCATGGGTCCACTCTATTTATCCCAATTCGAGTAAGACGTTCCCAAACGTGGTCTCGAAGACCCTGAACGGGGTCCCCATATACAAAAGAAATAAAAATTGTTTTTCCTTTATATGTGGTTTCAATATCTATTATTCTATTACTTGAATAAATAATAGACACCGGTGAATCGTGATCATAATAAAGAGCCAGTCCTCCACTTCTCCCAATAGGATCCACCGTATGTAGGTGTTTATACCCAAAATGAAATTGAAAATTCTGAACAAAATCAAACTGTTGTTTTGTTTCTGATAAGAAAAGAAACGCCGGTTTATGTTTATGCCATATATCCCTCAGATAACTAATTGTATAATTGCTCCCCATTCCTCTACAATTCCAACTCAATATTTTCATATCCAAGTCCTTATATTATTTTTTAATAAATTTTTAAAAACCTTACTCACGATAACTGTATCCATTACAAGAAATCGTGTCCATGTACGATGATCTTTCATAACTAAATCCCACGTACATCCCCCTTTTTCCTTTTGTGTAATCATTTGATGAATTTTGTGTTTAAAAAACAAGAAAATAAAGCCTTTGTAGATCCATAATACACGTCCCTTCCAAACCAATTAATTAAAGGATAAGTCATACAACCAGTTTCATCAGCCACTTGCTTTATTAACAATTGTGATCCACGAAAATCTAAATCCAAAACTCCAGCTCCACCAGTCTCCCAGTCCCTCAAAAACAAAGAATTGATAAACTCACCGAAACCATTAAAAGAATAGAACTTATATTCATGAAAATAAAAACCTGTCCAAAAGATTAACACATTATCATCAATAAGCAAAAGATTTGTATCATCGCCTTGACTTATACAACTGAACCAGAGAGATAAACTGATCTCAACACTGAAGCTCCTATTTACTTCAACCCGATACTTACTACCTGCATGTTCGTGACGTCCGCAACACAGCCAGTAACGGTCCCCAGCATGACAACGTGACCAAATCATATACATTTTCCAACTGGAAAACCAAACATTAAAGCCACTCTTCCAACTTCTTTCCTTACACAACTTTGCATACAAATTGTACCGCTTTGAGCCCAAGTCACAAGCCACAACCTGACTGTCCATTCCTGTAATAGCATCCAACAAACTTATAACTGGACTAGACCAGTAACCATTCCAGAACAGCATCCACATCTTTAACCATTTCCACAAACCATAAAAACAACTATACGAACACCTATAGACCAGTTCCAAGCTACTCCGATACCCTATTGACCTCATAACCACAGTAAAAATACATACTTCCAAATGAAACTTTATACTCCAACATAGACGAAGAAAAATAAAACGGGAACCAACTCCTTTATTCCAACTCCCTGACTTTATCAGAGACAACTTAAACCAAGAGAACAAAATATAATAAACCAGAAACTTCATATCAAAAGCCCTACACTTATTCATAACTTAATTGAAAAAAAACCAAGGAAATTAATCCTGGTCTGGTTTCGGCTTAATCAAAGCCTTCCTGGTGGGGACTTGACCCTTGTCTCCCGCCTTACTGCCTTGTTTTGCCATTGCCTTCTTCCGTGGAGACACGAGACTCTGAACCAATCTTTTCTTCGCGTTTCCTCCCATGGCAGCAGCAGTGATCTTCCCATTCTTCTTCTTTGGGACCTGATGCTCTTTCTCTCCTACTAAGTCTTCACTTTCAGCAACCGGAGAAGCTTCCACAACATCCATGGAGTTTAAATCACCAGACGCCTCTCGCTCAGAACTCACATCGTCCACACCATCCTCCATCATCTCATACTCCAAATGCCCATCTTCCTCATCCAGGCCTGCTACCATCTCCGACGACACCACCTCTTCCTTGTTTCCCATCTCCAGCACCTGCATTCCTTCCTGCTCCGCATTTGAACACTCCACAAAATTATTTCCCTCCATACCTTCCGTCTCTGCCGTAGCCACCTCCTTAGAGAATCCCGACTTCTCCATAACTTCTTCCCTCCTCTGAACCGTTTCTACAGGATCCCCACCTGATGTTACAGCAAGTCCCTCCTCATGACCTTCGCTCTCAAACAGTAAAGCTTTACGGGCCTTAGACTCTGAAACCTCCCCCTTTGCCCCACTCTTGAAAGCCTCAAGCATTAATTTTTGTTGAGTATCCAGATGGCCTCCCACCTCCTGGTTCCTCAACCCATTGATACCACTCGTTGCCATAACATAGCTATCATTCAGCTCGTGAGGTGGAAGATATCCAGCCTGTCTAACATACCTCGCCGTTGGTCTCCCATTTTCTCTATACCTTCTCCCTGGCCCCGATTTGGCTACCCCCCCCTTGTCTTCCTCCCTCATAAGCAATGCCTTTCCCTTTCACATCCTGCTTTCCCGCCCCCTGCTGGTTTTGCCTCCTACTCTCTCCACCAGAAGTGTTCTCCGTATGTTGAGACTCCACTGCCCCCTTATAGCTTAACGCTTTCCCTCCTTGATCCGGCTTGTCAGATGGACCAACATCACCATCCTCCGTTGCGCCTTTCGTGGTAGGACACCTTGATTGGTCGTGTCTCAAGCTCGAGCACGTCCTGCAGAAGCCATGAAGACGATCGTAGCGCAACGCAATCACTGTCTCCTCCCCACTATGAAACTCCACAGTGATAGAAAATACCAGCGGCTTAAACGCATCCAAAATCACCCGAATCTTCCCATCATTAATATCAATCGCATCATCTCCACGAACCTCCCCCAACGCATCACCAATACTCTTGAAAGTCGGTTCCGCCCAAAAGTGTAAAGGAACTCCAATAGCCCTCACCCAAAAAGTAATCTTCGAAGGATAATTATCCTCCACCACAGGTTCCCATCTCACCACAGACAACATCCAGTTATCAAAATGAAAAGGCCCCTTCTTAAGCACTTCAATGATATCCTCCTCTTCCTGAAAATCAAACTGGAATCTTCCAAGACCCAAGTCTGCGCCCACCACCCTCTCTTCAACATTCCAGATTTGTGGGAGATGATACAGCAATCCATTCATCTCCTGCTTCGGCGGATTCATGCACCGGCCAATCAGAGTCTTTGAATACCCCGTAATAAGCGTGGAGTTGTCAAACTTCGGGATCGAAATCTTCAAACCCCCACTTGGCGCCTGCTTCTTCTGGCCCCCAGACTTCACAAGCCATTGTCCTTGAGACATGATTCTCCTCACACAACCAGAGAAAAATCAAGAGTATAAAGATATATAAGTCAAGAGTGAACAGAGAATATGACTTAACAAAAGCTCGTAAGCTGTTCTATATATACACAACCAGCAAGCAATATTTCTATCAATCATAAACTGTAAATGCCCCAAAATATCATTTGCAATCCATTTTGATATCAAAAAATCAATCTTCAGCCAAATTGAGCATCTATTAAAACCGAAGAGATCCACCGAAATTATTTTGTATCCATAATCCACCCTAACACTCAATCGAAAAGATTGATCAGTAACTTTGGAAATTCCAACAAATCCATAGAAATCACGATCTTCTAAGATACTCCCAAATCTCCCTTTTACATACATCCACATCCCGTATTTCCTATTACCAAACTCATATGAGAAAGGAAAAATATTAATTCGCTGAAAGTCTACCCAAAAATAATTGTACAGAAACCACAAAATTACCATAACGACGAGATCCCCGAATTCCTTTTTTCCTGCCAGCAGATCCCAATAAGATAGAAGTTTTTCGCTAGCCAGCCTAAAATAATTCAAATTCCAAATTGGAATTTCCTTACGATCCCCATATCTCCAGATTATTTGAAAACCCCAAGATTCCCCCAGATTCAAATCGCCATATACCGTCGCATTGAGAATCAAACCGATCCCCCTCTCCTGATGATAACCCTTCCTCCGATCTTCCAAAATCAAAAGAAAAAATTGAAACTGACACAGATTCATCTTCTATTGGCAATCGCCATTTTTGTCGCCGTTTGCTCTTATCTTAACTTGGAGTGTTTGTATTAGATTTAGATCAGGTTTAAAGAATTTTTATAAAATTGAGGGTAAGAAAAAGAGAAACATTTCGGACACCAATCTTATAAGCTGTAAATGTTATACTCTTTTCACCTGTTTTAATTGTGTGTTGGTTTATTAGCACAAAACTCTCTTCAGTGGGGTCTTTATCAATAAGTATGGGAGGATGAATAAATTCTAATGACTTGTATCATTAACATCCTACTATATAAAAGGGACTAAATTCAAGGTTTTTGAGACTATCCACCTCAGCCAAAATATTCTCATCCAAAAAGAATTAAAAATAAATGTCATTTAGAAAATAATTAACTAACATACAACTTTTGATATTTCTAGAAATTTCAAATTTGTAACTGCTAATTTATTAATAGAATCATATATCTATATTGAATTATGTTCTATTTTTAATCGTTAGACTTCAAAGGTAAATAAATTATTAATTTATAATATATATAGTTTATAACTTTATATTGTAGTTATAAATAAAGAGAAAATAATTGGGAAGAGTGAATAAGCTCATGTAAAATTATGTAATTAAAATGGTAAAATGGTGAGTATGATGAGGTGAATCTAAGAAAATTTGTTGTAAAAATTTTGGTGCTTTCTTCGTCCACTATAATGATTTTAAATAAAATATATATTCACATAAATAAGTCAATATTTGTTGTTTTTTTGTTGGTAAGATATTAAGATTATCATTTTCTGAAAGGTTACACTGTTGTTTTTAAACAATTTATTACAGCAAGGAAACAAAAACAACCAACAACAACTCAAGGTAAAAAAAGCCTTAAGGAGATCTTATACAAGAAATATAAAAAAGAAGTAGATAAGAGGAGAAAGAAGAACTTGCCGGGTAAGAGAGGAGACAGTCACGCATCATACGGTCGAGAGAGGCAAGGATGACTGATGAAGGTGAGGAGACAGCTGTGAACACACGAGCATTACGCTCTTTCCACAACAGGTAGATGGCTGACTGAAAGTAGAGCTTGATGACTGGAGTAGCATGTGCATCTGCGTTGACGCGAGGTTGATTGATCTAGGCTGCAACAGAGTGTAGATCAGCCGGAGGAGAAATCCAAACTTCAGCAGCAAAAGACTCTCATATCAAGCGAGAGAAAGAGCACTCAAAGAAGAGATGATGGTGAGTCTCTATTTCCAGATTACAAAGGACGCACGTTCCGGAGACATTTAACCCCCAACGCCTCAAGCGATCCTTGGTTGGCAGTCTTCTCCGCAAAGCCAACCATGATATAAACGCATTACGTAGAATATGTTCCTTGAACCAAATAGTCTTGTGCCAATATTTATTGTTGATTGTGTTTATATTCTTTTCTGACATTAGTATCCATATTTTTTGGTAAACTGATCCAAAGAGATTAGTTTGTGGCGCTAACCAAACGAAGATTATAGTGTTTACTTTGGATAAAGTAATAGGTTGAATGATAGATGGCGTGCGTGCCTTTTCACATGGAAATCTGCACATATATTAAAATTGTAAGTTTTGAATCATAGAGAAAATATAGTGTATATGACTGAAGTTGGTCCATTCTGAAACTAAAGATGGCTAAAATTCTTCTTTGTCAAAATGCATAGATGTGAATCTTATATGAATAGAGTTCTCCATTGCTTATAGCAGTGTAATAAACTCTGTGTGTAAAGGAGAAAAAATGTTATATAAGTGAAAACAAAAATTATGATTTTTTTTTCTTGTGCTTATAGGCTCTTCGCAATTTGAAGAAGAAAGAACATATTGTGTGAAAATCTTTGGCTCGGTCAAATTTTATCCAGTTGTTTATAAAACTGTTGTTATCTGATTCATGTAATTTTTCAGTGTTGATTTAAAAGCCCAAAAAATCCATCTATACTGACTTTTTGATATTTTTTCTGTAATTTGAATTTAAAAATAGATAAAACTTTCGATAAGTTATGTAAACTCATAACAAGTATTTAGTTTTAGAAAGCATTTACATGTTTCAAACTTATAATATATACATATATAATGTTTAAAATAATGCATATAAAACCTGTGTAAAATGTGTCTGAATATGTTTCTCTTCTTTAATGTGTTAATCGTACTATATATAACATTATTTTAAAATTTCAAAAAGTTTATGTCATTGTCACATACAAAAAACCATCAATAAAAAATATAATTCTCCATCTACGACAAGAAAAATGAAAAATTATAAACATATAAATTTAAATTAAAAGAAAAGCAAGAAGTTAATATAAAAGAAAAAACTGACAAATAATATTATAAATAAAATAAATTTATAAGACACAATCCGCGCGAAGCGCGGAAAAAATCTCTAGTATTAAATAAAAGTCGTAAACGAGTCATCAGTAGGATGATTGGTGACATTACGTTAATTTCGTAATATTGAATGTTGAAACCATATTAAAGTGTTTGGTGGATTTTGGGAATACAGATAGTTTATGTAAATTGGTTTGAGTGGTCTGATAAATGGATAAAATCATAAAAATATCAGCAAACAAACAAAAATGCCATCTCATGACCGTACAATCATATAATTAGGGATTTAACATTCAAATAGAAAGCTTTCACAAAAGAAGAAAAAGATATGACTGGTTATTGGAAAGACATTCACTCAAAATAAAGACAAGTTATGTAAACAGAGGAAAAACAAATACATGAAACAAGTTTGGAGAATTTTCAATGTATTCTCCTATTTTAAATAAATAAATAAAAAAAAAATATATATATATATATATATCTTCACTATATAGTTTTAAATTGATATTATTTTTGCTCTAAATACAGTATATGGGAATTATTTTTTTCCCTCGAAATATAGAGGAAATAGTAATTTCTCTCTAATAACTACATGTGGGTTGGAAAAATGTCCTCTATAATAGTACTTCAAACTAATAGGATGATCTTTCCTATTAGACTACATACGTTGTATATCATACTATATCATCGCCTAATAATTTTCATATATAGACACAATCGGATGATAAAAGAAATTGACATATGATGATAATTATTTACGTGTACAACTATATTAAGATTAAATACATGTCTTTCATACATGAGCTATGAGGGTGTTGTTGTTGTTGTTTTTTCAACTGTTTAACTAATTATACGATGAACTGTTGAATTTTACTAAAAATACAGGTGAATTACGGGTTGAAAAAAATATAAATTATTATAAAATCATATAAGTATGAGGTTTCATTTAATAAATCTTCAGGTTAAAAACATATATATATATATATATATATATATATATATATCATTTAAATTAAAATATATATTGTGTTAAATACATAAATATTTTACTTTTGAAATTCGTTTTGAACAAATATTAAGAACTTAATATTTTAATTTCATACTTTGCAGTGAATTTTTTAATCAGTGATTTAGAGTTTTTTTTACAAAAAGATACAAATGATCATAAGACCATGAGTATAAAACTTCATTCAATATATAACCAAGATAAAAACGACCATAAATTATTAAAAATCTCACATTAAATTTTTTATGATAATTGGTTTTGACAAAATACAAATGATTATAAAATAACATAAGTATGAAGTCTCATTTAGTAAATATTCAAATTAATATATATATATATATATATAATATCATTTAAATTAGTATATATATACCGTATGAAATATATAAATATTTTAATTTTGAAATTTGCTTTAAAAAATATTAAGTACTTACTGTTTTAAAAGAAATGAATTCTTTTATAAAATGATTATAAATTAATAAAATATTAAACATCCCACATTGAATCTTTTTTATCAGTGATTTAAAGTTCTTGTTACAAAAAGATACAATGATTATAAAAAATATGATTAGAAAGATTCATTTAATGTATAAGCATATTAATACTAAAACTATTAAAAGTCTCATATTTGTTTTGTGATAAATGGGTTAACATTTTTTTATGACAATATACAAATGATTATAAAATCATATAAGTAGAGATTAAAAAAATATTTACCGTATAAAGATACATAAATATTTTAATTTTGAAATTTGCTTTGAAAAAATTATTGAGAACTTATATTTTAATTTTTTAACTTTTCATTGATTGTTTTTAAAATTATTGTAAATTACTGAAACTATTAAACATTACACATTGAAAAATTTGTTTTCAGTGATTTAAAGTTTTTGTTACAAAAAGATACAAATGATCATAAAACCATGGGAAATTGCCACAAATACCACATTCATAGTACCACTTTTGATGTTTACACTAACCACATTTACCCTCACTTTTAATGAAGGGTAAAACACAATTATACCCTTAGGGTTAACTAATCTAGACTTAAGGTTTAGAATTGAGGGGTGGGGTAGAGTTTTTGGAATATAAAATTTATGATTCTAATAAATATATAAATAAATACTTAAAAAATATATTAAAAATTTTTAAAAATAGTTTCAAACATAATTTTCGTTTTTCAAAAATAAATTTTGAAAAAAAAAAATAAAAAAAAATCGAAAAAAAAATTGAAAAAAAAAAAATTTATAAAAAAGTTCGAATTTGAAAAAGTATAATTCGAAAACATAAAAAAAAAATTTACATTTTTTTTATTTTTTTTTATTTTTTATTTTTTTTTATTTTTATTTATTTTTATTTTTTTATTTAAATAATGTTTTATTATATATAAATAACAAGGGCATAAGAGTCTTTTTTCACTTAATGAAGAAGGTATTTTTGAAAATGTCTCATTAGTGGTGGTAAAAATGAAAACTGGTACCATGAAAGTGGTAAACATGTAATTTCTCCTAAAACCATATGAATAGAAAGATTCATTTAATACATAACCATATTAAAATATATTATATATCTATGTTAATATCACTTAAATTTAATTATATGACATATAAAATAATAATAAATAGTTATTTGGATTAATAAAATGATTGAAAATAGACAAAGGTGACTATTTTGATTTATGTTTTTCAACCAATTTAATTATATATGTAATAGTTACTGAATTCTTAATTATTCAATACATATTTATTATTTCATAATATGTAATAAAATGCAAAATAATTAGTAATGCTTAAAAATAGTTTGTATATACGATCTTCCTTCAGCCCAAAACACTATTCTTAATCTAGTAATTTATTATAACAGCTGACAGATGAACAATAACCCTTTGCCATTATTTATCCATGGAAAAAAAAAGATTTACTTAAACCTATGAGAGAAGTGGAGAAATAGAAAGCCCTTTGTCAAAAAAAAAAAAAGTGGAGAAATAGAAAATCATAAAAAGCAAGTAGTGCAACACATCTTAACAAATCAAACCCAAAAAAAATGAATTTGGAACTAACATGCCAACACATGCATCCCCACCCGAGTATGTAAGGTTTATATATTTAATCAAAATATATTATACTATTAGTTCCAGTCGAACGAATTAGTTTATTTAACTTGAAATAAAATGTCTATTAGATAAAAATAAGATATTCATCTTCAAAAAAATAATAATAAGATATTAAATAATTGTACAAGTTTTATAACAAATCTTATGAGCTGACGCCAAGACATGGTAGTTTGACCATTTTCATCCGTCGCCTAGTAATCCGTTCTAGTCAGAAAATATTATTAGAGAAATTACACTCTGCATGCACTAGACTTTTACCCTAATTAACCAAATACCTTAAATTCCACACTGTGATATTTTTTTCCATAGACACAAACTAGTCACACATCATAGGTATCCTACTATATAAAAGGAGCTAAATCCTAGCTTCCTAAGCTTTGCCACATGAGCAAAATAATCAGAACCAACCATTATGCCATGTCATTTTGGACTGTGCTTTAAAAAAAAAAAAATAACCATTAAAATATGTGAAGAGTCACGGTTTAACCCGGTTCAACTCCAGTTACATTACATCATAATAAAAAAATGCATGCATTGATTGTTGATTATTAGGCTTCTAGCTACCACATCTTTGCCATCCTAAATCAAAATCGATTTCTACAACTTTAACTTGCCCCATACTTAATATTCTTATAGCTGGTGAACAATTTAATTTAGGAAATCGTTATATTTCATGCCAAAAATACCTACTGCTTTCATTGAAAATTAAATAACCTATATTCTACCATTAGGACCAAGAACTCTAATCTGAAGACCATATATTCATCCCCTCTCACTCTGAAAAAACCACCACCGCCAACCGTTCAAGATTTTGTGTAAGTCAATATTTGAAAGTCCCAATTTTGTCAATTTCTTGGCGTAAGTGATATGTTTAAGAGTTGGATAGTTAAGTCCGTATACGGTTGGGGACGTGGGGTTTGGCTCACCTTCCACTGTTTATTTTCAATTGTTTTAATAATAGATTCATATTGATAATCTGTGGGAACAAACGTATAAGATTTTAGTTGGTTAAGATTAAACATAGACCGACAATCTTCCGTCTTTAGCTATTGGTCTCCGCCAAATTTTTTTGATTTAATATAATAGTTCCTGCCTGCTAAGATACTATAATTGTAGTTCACATCTATCGGTCATATAAAATATTTAGTTTTTTTTTGGCTTTATAAGATTTTAGTTTGTAATTAATCTCATGGTTCGATTTTATCCATTGGGACCTTTTTCACTATGTTTTATTATCAAACCATTTCACTTTGCCTAACATTTAAATATTCTTTCCTTTGTTTAAGGATCGATTGTCCCTCAATACCATGGTCAAACCAACCGCCAAAGATCCTCCGCTTATGGGAGGTATTTTGAATTTATAATTACATTTTTGAATCAAAAACATTATTAGTATTGATATATTAATTTAATACTTTAATCCAAAACTTTAATAAAACAAATATAAAATACAAATTATGTTTTATATATATTTATTATTATTTTTTTTGACTATTTACATCTTATTAAATTTGAAGCGCACAAAAAAAAAGAAAAGTTACATCTTATTTGATAAGATTCCAAATATGTAAATGAAATGCTACGTTTTGATTTTTGTTTATTGCTACGAAACGTTTTAAAAACTTGGGAAAAGGTAAAAATACAGACGACATGACCGGCCACTCCTTTTCCCCCGGTTTGCAAGAATCTAATTGAGTTGCTTAATATTTGTTCCAAATTAATATATAGTCCCATCATAATCATAAATTAATAATCTATCTCTATATAATTTTATATAAGTACTAAATAAAGATATTTTTATTCATTTTATAGTTACAAAACTCTAATAAAACAAATATAAACATTATTAGTAAAATATGTTTTTTTATTTAAAAATACAAATTATGAAAGAAACCACAATTAGTTCTTAATAATAAAACCCTGCTCCCAACTGTATCAACAGATTCGTCATTCACCCCTAGAAGACACATATAGGAATAATTAAATGCTTTGGCAAAAAAAAAAACATTTTTGTGATGAAGATTCTTAGATGATGATTGTTTTCTATACAAACATGCGGCACATTTTCACCATTGTTTTAATCCCAGGAAAACGTGTAGGAATCTATTAACACAAATATTAACATACTTTAATTAAATATGTAATCCGCGCGGAGCGCGGACACCGGCTCTAGTTTTCTTAATTTCTTCATTTTTTTAAGGTTTTAAACCAATTCACCCATTATTATTATTACCCAGGTAAAAAATTAATAGCTAAAACCTTGTTTCCGTTAAGTGTATATAGTTTATACTCCATTTGTTCATAAATATAAGATATTTAAGTAGAAACACACATATTAAAAAAACTACTTTTTTGTCTAGAAGTATTAAATTAATGATATTTAACCAATTATAAAATAGACTATTAAAATATGACTGGGTATACAGCTTTTAATAAAGTAAAAATTACTTAGAATAATAAAAACATCTTATATATTGGAACATCAAAATTTTGTAAAACATCATACTTTTAAGAACATAAGGAATATAATAAAACGTGACTTATAATTTCTCAATTATTGGAAATTATTTGTGAACGTAAGTGGTATATATATTAAAATAAGTTGTTGGTATAAATCTGAAGTATAAGAGGCTATAAATATATGATATCTATAAGAGTATTTTTTTGTCAGTTTTATACATCTATATTATTAAAACTAAAATATATTTTGGTACTGTTTGCAAACATGTATAATAATATAAATGAAAATTGTTTGGAAACATTGATATTAGTATTTTTGGTAATTTTTATTTATTAGCCATTATATTTACAATAAATTAAATACGTTCTTTTTGTATTTTTATTATTTAAAGATTCTGTCACTGCATTTAAAATCAATTTACAGTAATTAATTACAATTCCAAAGCTTATCTAACCATATCGATATTCATATATTGACTATTATTAATATTGTACGAATATTAACTAAATCGCTTGTATTAAAGGGAGATATCTTTTTCTTATATTATATTAAATTGCATCAAATTATAAAAAATAATATAATATTATGTACAAATAAAAAAATTATTATCAAACATCTATATTATGAAACAATAATATTCTTATCTATATGTAAATTAATAAACATAAAAATATACAAGAGATTTTTTTATAAAACTAATAGTTTATGAATTTACGTTGGACACAAGTTAAATGAAACATCTGTGTAGGGGTGCCAATCAAATTCCAGTAATTATTAAATAAACATTAATGACAATTACTGTCTGTATGTATACAGAAACGGGAAACCCAAAGTAGGTTTTTTATAGAAAACGAAACAAATGTAGGAATGTTCAGATAATTTCATAACAAAAAGTTTGATGCGAAAAATTAATAATTTATTATAAACCGCTCTATCAAGATTATGTATTAAGGACGAAAAAGTCATCCTATTTTTTGGTAAGCATGCTTTCACTAATCTGATAATAGTTTAGATTATCTAAAAAACGAATTTTATCATTGGTGTAGATGCGCTTATATTAGTGTTCTCTAATTTTATAAATTATTAACGTTCTAAATATACAGAGGCCAATGGTGTCTAGTTAGACGTTTTATGAACTTTACCTATAAAACAGGATCGTAATACAGCTAGTAAAGGAACCTAATAATACGTACGAACCTGACAATTAAGATGGAGATTCGCAGAACCAAGATTCCTTAATCTTTACAATAATGAAACAATCGTGAAGGCACTTACGAAATTTCCAGCCCACTTAGCATATAATTAGTAAATTAAACTTCAAAAACAAGGAGCCAATTATTAAGAGCAAAAGCATATTACTGAAATAAAGGAAATTGATTGACATTAAAAAACAAAGAGCACGTGTTGGAGATTAAGAAAGTGTGCTGTGATTTGCGCTATCGATTTTGATTGAAGGCACACAAAAAACGTCTTCTTTCTCAATTATTGTGTTGGAGATTGATAGGTTTACCTTCTAAGTTCGAACTTATGAATAAAATTTTTTGTTAATCAGAAAAACACTAAACGAAAGCCTAAACTATTATGTGAGGCATGTGGAATAGTGATAGATATTTTATTCGTTAAATTTGATTCGATTTGTTATTCATTTTGATTTGATCTGAAAAATTCAGATATCCGTAAATTTTCGAATCTCGTGTATTTATCAATATTTTACGATTAAAATTATGAGTATTTTTAATTACAACATAAAGACAATAACGAAAATATACATTTATCTAAAATTGATTGCACAAAGTAGCAAACTACAGGCAAAATTTAATTTGTTGGTTAGCTAGATTATAGGAAGTAGTAATTTTTTTAATTAAATAAGAAAATGTAATACATGCTTAAAATTAAGCTTATTAATTAATTTAGTGGCATATGATTGTAAATAAATTGTAAATTTAATAACTAATTCTTATTTGTAATTCTATTTTAATATTATAAATAATTTATGCAATTGTTAATTTATAATCTCATTGTTTGGTGAGGGAGTTTGGACCACATAGCTTTACATTATCATGATAGTTTTTGCTTTTAGTTATAGTTTTCCGTAAGCGAGAGCACATGATCTTTCATTAATTATGCAGTATTTAAAAAGAAAATATGTCGCCCAAAAAAAAAAATATATATAAAAAGGGTTAACGTTGCTGAATGTTCATATAGTCATCAAAAAATTAAAAAATAAATATACATAAAGTAAGCATCTCATAAACGGAAAAGCATTATTCACCCTTATTCAGCAATGAAGTCAAAATATTATATTAGATAGTTTATAAAATGAAGGGTTAAATACTACATAATTATAAATAAGATTGTTATATTGGATTAGACTACGATTTCTTCAAACTGTTTTCATATATATATATAAAATACTATAACCTTGAGATTGTGCATCCAGCCTATGATAGACTAGACTATTTAGTTTTGAGAGTAGCGTGGAATTTACGTTTTTATTTGTTTGACCGAATTAGTTTGTTTTGTAATCGATTTGACTTCTTCAGGATATATAAAATTATTCTCGTATGTTGTTTTTAAATATCGAGAATTTATCATTTTTCGAATGTACTTGTCAGAATTTGTTCAAATAATTTATGAAAAGGGTATTTTGTTAGCTAAACTAAAAATCGACTAAAAGATAGAAAAACAATTCTGATTACAAATTTACTATGGGACGTACGGATCGAAACTTTATTGGATTTGATCTTTATTTTCTTTTTCCGGCCTTGGCTTGTTGCATGCCATTAACTGTGTATGTTCCTCTTAGCTATTTGATATTAAATGCTTCTGGCGATACTTGAATTCAACTGTTTTAATTTTATCCACCTCCTAATCCTCTTTGTATGTTTTCAATTTTTACAGACGAGACGAATTGTTTACTACTGTATTTTATTGATAATATGCATTAGATTTTTTGATTTTAGAGTATAAATATGGTTCAACACCTCAGCAGCTCAAGTTTTAAAGACGATATCGAGATATCATCCTGGGTCATCGGCATCAAAGGAAATTCAGCGACCTAATGCAAGAATGGCTCGCTTTTGAGTAACATCATCGACTTGTTCAATGGATTTGGAATCATTTGACTAGACCTAACCTTGTTTTAATTTTTTTTGCCAAGGTTAACTCTAGATTGTCTGAAACCTGTTGTAACTTTAACAATCACGCTTCATTTATATGAAAGTTCACGTTTTGGCAAAAAAAAGAGAGTATAAATATGGTTAGTTATATTGATTATAATAACCAACTAATTAGTCTGAGATTAGCTATGTATTCCTATTTCGTTTCTTTCTTGAAAGATGACTTTGGTAAATTTTCCGCATATAATCTTTGCTGAGCATAAAACAAAAACAAATTTATTTTTTAATCTTTAATATTCCATCCATTTCAATTTAGTTGTCGTTTTAGAATAAAATTTTTGTTTAAAAATAAATATCGTTTTAGAATTTCAATACAAAATTTATTGACAATATATTCTAGTGTGCTTTTCTATTGGTTGAAATATGGATAGATATATAGGTAATGATTTTTTTTAGAAATATGCAAAATTAAAGGGGTTTTTTAATATATGTGCATAGACATAAAAATGACAACTAAAATGAAAATGAAAAAGAGTGATTATGTATTTCGAACATTTAGGGTTTTAAAATAAGTAGTTGTCGCATTAAATAATGATCAAGTACATGTGGTGAAATCAGTCTGAACAGGTAAGATAAGTCAAAGCATTCATGCCAATGTGTGTATAACAGAAATAAATATTTATGTTTATATTCACACGATCACGATATCGTTTTCAGTGTGTTCAGATGTAAATAGAAAGAAGCTACCGAACCTAAATGCAAACACCAAGAGCCTGAAAATTTAGTTTCTACGAAAATAAAAGAATAACATTTTGGTTCTTCAGTTTATTACCACTTTCCATTTACGTGAGTGTCCTATGTACCAATTCGTGTCTCCATGAGGTTAATTTTAGTGTGTTGTCATTTTGACCTCCTGGTTATCTGACATGACGTCGTAACATCTTTATATTCCTATGGCTACAATAATGAATGTTTGTTTGTATAGTTTCATGAATAGTGTTTAACACTCCAAACACAAAAGAATGTTTCATACTTAAAAAACAAAGAAAAAAACTACTATTTAGTTCCCGTTAAAACCTAAAGTATATTTTAAAATGCTGATTAAAATCCAACACATATCCTAACAATGCAAATAAATCCTCTCAAAGTCAACATAAAACTTTAGATCATAAAGGAGTATTCAGTAAACCGTAAACGAAAATTATAACCAAACAAAATTACCACTTATCTTTTTTATAAAAAAAACCAGGAAGAGATCTTTAGTCCTAATTTCTTCTCTTAACTGAAATCAGCATGCATTTGCTTTGAAACTAAATCATGTTTAGTCAATTTTTTTTATCAGAGTTTGAAGTAAAAATGCAACATAACCAATCCATGTACTTAAACTAGCCTATATATACTAGTGGCAATTATATCTTGTTTGGATCCAAAAGTGGCTGATTTAGGGTATGACTGGTTTTCCCGCTACCACCCGCAAACGCAGCTTTTGCGGTTGGTAGCGGTTGTTGGCGTTTTGCAACAATCGCTCAAACCGCTCCAAATCGCTCTGAACCTCATAAATTCAAAAGCTGGTTCCAGCTAGCGTTTGCGGTTGCGGGCGGTTGCGGGAGGATAAAAAAATTTTTTTTTTTTTCAAAACAATATAAATACAAAAATAAAAATATTCAATAAAAAAATTAAAATAGAATTATAAAATACTAAAATATATCTATTATATTTTAATTAATATTATAAAACTTTAAAATAAAAATATTTTCTATAATTTTTAAAAAATTTAAAGTATAACTTTCTAAATATAAATTTTATATTTATTATAATATTATTATTTTTGATATTTTTATAATTGTATAAAATGTAAATATTGTTAATTTATTATTTAACCACTGCTGCATTTGGTAGTTAACCAGTCATAAGTATTCCGCAAACGCACCAATTTCTAACCGTAGAACCAGTCGTACAAATCTCTTAAAACCGCTAGAAATCGCAACCACCCGCATCCGCAAACTCCCGCAACCGCAACCGCAACCGCTGCGGTTGAACCAGTCAGACCCTTAATTTTGTTTCAGGTGATATAGATGAAGTAAATTAAAACAATATTCCAAATATGTGTATATATATTGTCTGGTTATAATCTGTAGCGAATTTTGTAACGTTAGTGACATTTTTTGTAAAAAAATATCTTTAAATTATTTATGGGAGTAAAGATAAAACATGCATGCATAAAAAAAATGTGTTAAGGGCATCTCCGACCATGACACTAAATTTGGTATTGATATTATGCCAAATTTAATGTTTTGGTGTTAAACTTTTTTTTTGCATCTCCAACCATGACATCAAATATTATACAAAATGTAATAATTTTATATTTTTATTATTTAAAATTGATAAATAATTGTTTTTATCATATTTAGATATTATATTTATTAATTTTTCGTAATTATATGTTTATAAAATTTATTTACATTTATATTTTTCTGTTTAACAAAATTATACATTTTATACATTTATTTTATATAAAATATTATATTAAAATTTACAAACAATTAATTATGAAAGCACATAACAAATTAATATATTTATTTTAATAAAATTTGTATTAGTTAGTAATACAAGTTTAATTATATTATAAAATAAAAATGTTATTTTATTTTTTGGTGAATTTACATAAAGATTTACTTATTTACTATTAAATCTAACTTTAAAATAATGTAATATTATTAATGGTTCATTATGATTAAAAATAACTGAAATAAAGAGTATGATCGATATTTTAAAATTAAAATACATTACAAGACAAAGTAAATGATAATATATAATCATTTAGTGATTTCCTATTTGAAAATAAAATAAAATATAAAATTTCTATGATATTTTATTTTATACATATAAAGAAAATGATAATAATCACTTAGTAATTTCTTACTTGTAAATAAAATAAAATAAATATTTTAATTATGTAAAAGTAATTTAAAAATACAAATAATACAATATATGTATGTTTATTTACAAATTTGAACTGATTAATAATAATAATTCAATTATATTATTAAATTAAACATAATAAAATATGCATATAAATTTTTAGTGTAATGAATAGTGTTACACCAAATTTGGTGTAACACTATTCACTCTACACTAGTGAGATGATGTCATTTTTAGTGTTTTATTAGAGATAAAATCACACCAAATTTGGTGTTTTAGTGTTCTATTGGAGTTAATATGGTGCATAATTTAGTGTCCCATTAGAGTTAATATGGTACATAATTCGACTGATTCATAAGTCAAATTACAACATCATTTATTACAATACTCCAAAATTGTTTTCTACTTCATTTTCAAAGTCAAATGTAAAATTTTGGGAGTTTCCTTTTCAACCGGACAAGTTATATGGTCTATCTAAGTTAACCTAAATGTCAGGATTCAGGATCACAGAAGCTTCACTGCAGTCTGTACATATTGTCTCCACTTAACTGTTTATTTACAAACCAAGTGGGCCAATGACTGTTGTAACTTTTTAAACAAAGGATTTTGCATTTTACTCGACCAAATACATGTAAACAAATTAAATAATTAATTACGTTCGGAAAAAGAATAAAACTACTAATTAAGAGAAAGTAGTGTAGGTTTTGTTACAACAAACGGGGAATCACTGATGCAACTTTCTGTTAAAAACAGATTCTTTTATATATGAGTTAGTTTAGCTGAAAATACTTCAAACTTTATATATATGTAAATCGATATTCAAATTTTTACCAAATAATATTTTCCAAACCTAATTCAGAATAAGATTTTTTTTTTTAATTTATGAAAATAGTGGAACAAAAAATAAAAGGTCTGTGAAACATGTCAGAGTGAGGAAAATGAGAGGGGACTAGAAGTCAACAAAGGGTTTAAAATTTAAATAAAGTTTATTGGGAAAATACTTTCATAGGTTTTGATTTTCGAATTAAGTAAAATATACTAACTTGATGTATATTTTTCGTAGTGGTAAAAATGATAATTAGATAGGGTTCAAAAAAAGGAACAAACCGTTTACCTATGTAATTGTCTAACTCGTGCGATCATCAAAAATAGTTATTTACAAACTATAAAAATGAGCAAAAATATGTACAAGAAACTAACTTTGAAGAAGGTCACCATGTTTACTCGATTCGGTAAGAAACCATGACAAGAGTTATTTTCTTTTTCGATTATGACTTTTTTTTTTTTGCTAAGAATACAAATATCATTAACCGAAATGAGGTTGAGGTGACAAAATGCTTATAACAAAATATAAACCTTTGTATTTGATCTAATGGCATAACAATTAAAAATACGGAAATAAAGGTAATCGGCACTCTAGCCGTTCCGTTTGGTAGCAAACAAGACTAGAAGTACGGATGCAAACTTATAAGATTTGCGTGAGAGATCGAGCCAAAATCATCACTAAGAGAAACTAAAAGTCACAAGCACTAAAAAAGCAAAGCAAACAAGAAATGATTTCCTCCCACTGCTCGAAACATATACCATTCATCTGAATTACCAACATCACCACTCTTACGCCGTATTTTTTTCATTTAGAAGCAAATGAACCCCGAAACACAAAAAAAGTTGAGAAGACTTTGTATCCTAAAATAGAGAAGATCTGCAATAAACCCCATCCAACAAGCGATGTCATATCGTAAAACAAGGTGGGGATCAGAGTTAACACCGGCAAGAGTCCACCGAATCAGTACAAAAAAGAGTGGGCCGATAGGCTGCCTCCTCAGCAGAATTGAAATTCCATTGCTATCAACTCAAGGACAAATGAGGCACAGAAGCGACATACGGTCCAATTCGAAGAGGTCATGAAAATAACGAGAGGAGCTCCAGTCGAGTAGTAAAATTGAAACGGTTATCAGTTTTACTTTACATACCGTATGATCTATATGAGTTTTGCATACTATATGCCACTAATTATAATATGATGTCACATTGTTAGCTGTTCTAATCAATCAGAAATACTATGTCATCTGTTATTACTTAATTAATTGATCATGACAGTCAAAACTGTTAATCTCGGATTTTTTAGGAAAGAACATTTTACACTATGTCACAATACCTACGTGTAGTTTAAATGCTTGAAGAAAAATAAAACTTAAGAAAATGGGGAGACAATTTAAATTAGGATCTCTAGAGGCGTGATTAAAGCAGCTGAACTTCTTTCCCATAAAATATGGCTTTCATTATTTATCTTCCGTACCACAGTGTCTTACTCTGACTCTGATTTTTCCTATTTCTTTTCATTAAATAATCACAAAAACAATTCACTATCATTCATGACTTTCGTTTCTCCATATAGATTAAACTAAACCGGTTAGATTCGTTTTTGAATACCAGGTGTCTGTTAATGTGAACCCCATTATCTTCTAATTTGGTTAATGCTAATTATTGTATTTAACTAACAATTAGAAATAATTAAAAAGAAAAGGCCGTAATTAAAGGAAAGAAGACAAGGAAAATGGAGAATGTGTGAACATAAATATTTTTCTTACACACTACCAATTTTTTACTCCTAAACTCCTTGATATGTGATATCCTGAAAACCAAACAAAAGAGTATTATCATAATGCAATGTCCAACAAAACTCAACCACCAAAACTTGCTTATAATTTTATAATCCCAAAGACATGATCGGTTTGAAATAAATGATATTTTTATTTTATTGAGAAAAGAGTCAAAGACATCATATATAATTAATTATTCTAGCTTTAACATTATCGTTGATGGTTTAATCTTATGCATTGCAGCATTTCTCACTGCAAAAACATTTACACCATAAAAGTTTAAGTTTAAGGGGAGTTGCATTCGAGCTGTGGTTCATAGAACCATCCATCAATAACTTTGCAGATATGTTCGTCCACATCTGATAGATGAAACTCCAAGTGGAATCTCTCCAATCATGCAAAATTGATCCCAAAAGTTTTTTTATATAATAATAGAACAAAATTCTACAAGCAATTTATGAAGCAAATGGTTTTTCATTGTAAGTTTTCTTTAGTTGGTGATGCAGATTATGACTACTACTGTCCGCATTTTCAAGATCTAACAACAAACATAATTGATAATAATTGTACCTACCATAGTTGGTCAATAAGAAAAGAAGTGAATGTTTTCTTCTTTTTCTTAATCTGATGTTAAGAAATTAATTATACAGAAAAGAAGTAAAAATTCCCTTTTTACAGTGACAATTTTATATACAAAAAAAAATTTTGGACTAAACAAAAGAGCAGAACTGTAGTGTGTCAAAAACTTATCTCCATTACAGAACAGTGTTCTATGTCGGATTCCATCAATCTCATTCTCTCTCTCTATCTCTTCCATCATCAGTCGCTTTCTATGTTTTCTACGTATTAAGAAACCGCAATAACAAAATAAATAATTTGCTTAACTTTGTTTTTGCAACAAAATAAAAAAGACCCACTAAGCAAACAGATCCAAGAACATGGAAACAAATGTGGAAAAGGAAATTAAAAACATCAAGCGTGGGCTGAAAAAAGTGAAAATCACTGCACGAAAACTCAATTTTTGGCAATCTATATATCTTCTTTACAAAATTGGTCAAAAATAAATACACAAATTGAGTGACTAATAACCAGATAGTAAAAATCTGTGAGAAGAGCATAAATACACAAATTGACTGACCAATAGGATAGTACTATATAAAAAAATATCAAACCGTTAAAAAGGTTAATAAATAGAGAATTAATTAAATAACAAAAACGGAAGTGGGATTAGTGTGGGAGAAAGCATATAGAGCGGAGGAAAACGAAGATGGGATTATAAAAATAAGTGTTGTGAAGAAGAAGCTACGGTGTCTTAATTTAATTTTAAATTTATATATATTTATAAGAAAAATTTTAAAAGAATATTTTCTTTTTTCTTTTTTCTGAGAGCTGTTGTGGTTTTTGAGGCTCTCTATAAAGCAAAGTAGCAAAACATATACACAAAATGTCCCAAGAATCTGTTCAGATAGAAGAAGAAATAAAGTCATTAGAACAATGGCGTTGGTCCGAAATGCAAGGACTTGAGCTTCTCCCTGAACCTTCCTCAAATAGTAACAGCAACTCAAGAAACCCAGAAACAGAGCTCCAAGAACATCCGCCGGAGATGGAAAACGGCGGTGGTACTCCTCCTCCTCCTCCTCCGGCAACAGTTGAGGAGCCTAAAAAAGCAGAGATTCGTGGAGTTGCGTTCAAAGAGCTTTTCAGATTCGCAGATGGGTTAGATTATGTACTGATGACAATTGGCTCTGTTGGTGCTTTCGTCCACGGCTGCTCTTTGCCTCTGTTCCTCAGATTCTTCGCCGATCTCGTGAACTCCTTCGGTTCTAACGCTAATAACGTCGACAAGATGATGCAAGAAGTTCTCAAGGTACAACAAACTTTAAATCTCTCTGTTTTTTTGTCTCAGATCATTTACAACACTAATCTAAAAACTTGCTTATTACAACAGTATGCGCTTTACTTTCTTGTCGTTGGTGCTGCAATCTGGGCTTCCTCCTGGGCAGGTGAAAGAGAAATTAAAACTTTTATGTTTCTTGATCCGTGAGCAAGATTCGATTTTTTTTTAAAAAAACTCGTTGTGTTTGCAGAGATTTCGTGTTGGATGTGGACTGGAGAGAGACAAACAACGAAGATGAGGATAAAGTACTTAGAAGCTGCTTTAAACCAAGACATTCAGTTCTTCGACACAGAGGTTCGAACTTCAGATGTTGTCTCCGCCATTAACACCGACGCTGTTATGGTTCAAGACGCCATCAGCGAGAAAGTAAGCTAAAAAAAATTTATCTTTTTTTTTTTTGCTCTGTTCTTCTTCCTCATCTGATCTGATCTGAATCTTGAATCTCAGTTGGGTAACTTCATCCATTACATGGCGACTTTTGTGTCGGGATTCATCGTGGGTTTCACGGCGGTGTGGCAACTAGCGTTGGTGACTATCGCGGTGGTTCCGTTGATAGCTGTGATCGGAGGAATCCACACCACAACTCTCTCTAAGCTCTCTAACAAGAGTCAAGAGTCTCTTTCACAAGCTGGTAATATCGTCGAACAGGTAGAGTGCACAGATCCCAAGAACGAAAAAAAGTTTCTATTTTTTTTTCTTGATCCAGTGATCAAAATCATTTCTTTACATCTGGGTTTGGTTTTGTTTTGTTTTGTTCTGAGCAGACAGTGGTACAGATCAGGGTAGTAATGGCTTTTGTCGGAGAATCAAGAGCCTCTCAAGCTTACTCATCAGCTTTGAAGACAGCTCAGAAACTCGGTTACAAAACAGGTTTCGCTAAAGGAATGGGACTTGGCGCGACTTACTTCGTCGTCTTCTGTTGCTACGCTCTCTTGCTCTGGTACGGTGGCTATCTCGTCCGCCACCATTTGACCAACGGTGGCCTCGCTATAGCCACCATGTTCGCCGTCATGATCGGTGGCTTGTAAGCACTCTTCTCTCTGTTTTCTTCATCATTTGATTAAAATGATTGTTTTATTTTATTTTATTGAGTTCTTGATTCTTGTTTTTAAAGGGGGTTGGGACAATCAGTACCGAGCATGGCTGCGTTTGCGAAAGCTAAAGTTGCAGCTGCAAAGATCTTTAGAATCATTGATCACAAGCCGACGATAGAGCGTAACAGCGAGTCCGGCGTGGAGCTAGAGTCTGTCACGGGTCTTGTCGAGCTTAAAAACGTTGACTTTTCGTACCCGTCAAGACCAGATGTTAAGATCCTTAACGACTTCACACTCTCTGTTCCCGCCGGGAAGACTATAGCTTTGGTCGGAAGCAGTGGTTCGGGCAAAAGCACTGTCGTTTCGCTTATCGAGCGGTTTTACGACCCGACCTCAGGTTAAACTAAATCTCCAACAGGTTCTGTTACTTATGCTCGAGCATTGTTTGTTTTAACACGTTTTGATCTCTTCAGGACAAGTTTTACTAGATGGGCACGACCTGAAGACACTGAAGCTCAAATGGTTAAGACAACAGATCGGTCTTGTGAGCCAAGAACCAGCCTTGTTCGCCACTTCCATCAAAGAGAATATACTCTTAGGACGTCCAGACGCAGATCAAGTCGAGGTAGAAGAAGCAGCTCGAGTCGCAAATGCTCATTCCTTCATCATCAAACTACCTGATGGCTTCGACACACAGGTCTGGGTCACATGGTTCATAAATGGTTTTTAGAATCTGTGTTCTTTAAATTTTTCATTAGTTTAATGTATTTTCGAAAGTCAAAAGAGTGGTCATGAAAAAGCATTTATAACAGAGCCACATGGGTTTGGTCAACAACGCATGTGACAAGTAGTTTCAGTCATGTGTGTTGATGTAGACACTTTTATATGTTTCATTATTATTCTTTAACTTGAAGACCATCAACCATTATTACAGTTAAGTTTATTCATACTCATTTGGTAATGTAACATAATGTCCAGGTTGGGGAGAGAGGACTGCAACTTTCAGGTGGACAGAAGCAAAGAATAGCCATCGCCAGAGCCATGTTAAAGAACCCGGCGATACTTTTACTAGACGAGGCCACAAGCGCTTTGGATTCTGAATCAGAGAAGCTAGTGCAAGAAGCTTTGGACCGGTTCATGATCGGAAGGACGACTCTAATCATCGCTCACCGCCTCTCCACCATCCGCAAAGCTGACCTTGTGGCTGTGCTTCAGCAAGGAAGTGTCTCTGAGATTGGTACTCACGACGAGCTTTTCGCCAAGGGAGAGAATGGTATCTACTCTAAGCTTATTAAAATGCAAGAGGCAGCTCATGAAACCGCTATGAACAACGCAAGAAAGAGTAGTGCTAGGTATGTTCCGATTCATTTTGCTTTTGTTTGGGTGAGATATGCTTTAATGTTATTCTTCTACTTGTTGTTGCAGACCGTCTAGTGCTAGAAACTCGGTTAGCTCACCGATAATAGCTCGGAACTCTTCTTATGGAAGGTCACCGTACTCGCGGAGACTCTCCGACTTCTCAACTACTGACTTCAGCCTCTCCGTCGAAGCTTCTTCATACCCAAACTACCGACACGATAAGCTACCATTCAAGGACCAAGCCAACTCCTTCTGGCGGCTAGCGAAAATGAACTCTCCGGAGTGGAAATACGCTCTCGTCGGTTCTGTCGGCTCTGTCATCTGCGGCTCGCTCAGCGCCTTCTTTGCGTATGTCCTCAGCGCGGTCCTAAGCATCTACTACAACCCGGACCACAACTACATGATCAAGCAAATTGATAAGTACTGTTACCTCTTGATCGGTCTCTCTTCTGCGGCTCTTATATTCAACACGCTCCAGCATTCTTTCTGGGACATTGTGGGGGAGAATCTCACCAAGAGGGTCCGTGAGAAGATGCTTACCGCTGTGCTTAAGAACGAGATGGCTTGGTTTGATCAAGAGGAGAATGAGAGCGCGAGAATCTCGGCGAGGTTGGCTCTTGATGCTAATAACGTGAGATCAGCTATAGGAGATAGGATCTCTGTCATTGTGCAGAACACAGCTTTGATGCTTGTTGCTTGCACTGCTGGGTTTGTTCTGCAATGGAGACTCGCTCTCGTCTTGGTCGCAGTCTTCCCTGTAGTTGTTGCTGCAACCGTCTTACAGGTTTGTCTTCTTGCCAATGTTTCTAAAACCGAACCGGAACCAGAAACTGAACCGGATAGGTATTAGATCACAGTTCAATATTGTTCAACCGGCTTGAACCTAATTCACAATATATATAAACTTAAAATAATTATGGTAAATATGATAGTAATTAGAATAAAAATATACATCAAATATAAGATATTATAAATATAAACTAATTTTTTTGTTCATCCTGTTCATGATTTTGATAGTTTTAATGGTTTTTATCCGGTTAAATAATTTAAAGTACGTAATCTCGGTTCATGATCTTGGTTCAACAATCAGGTCTTTCCGGTTTTAAAAACACTGGTACTTGCAAAGTTAAATGAACACTCCTATTTGTAGTTCTTTCATCTGAAACTGAAACTCTTTTATTTTGTCAGAAAATGTTCATGACTGGATTCTCTGGAGACCTTGAAGCAGCGCATGCCAAGGGAACACAGCTCGCTGGTGAAGCCATAGCTAATGTCAGAACAGTCGCAGCCTTTAACTCGGAAGCAAAGATTGTTCGTCTCTACACTGCAAACCTCGAACCACCGTTGAAACGCTGCTTCTGGAAAGGACAGATAGCTGGAAGTGGCTACGGTGTAGCTCAGTTCTGTCTCTACGCATCTTACGCTCTAGGGCTATGGTACGCGTCGTGGCTTGTGAAACACGGAATCTCCGACTTCTCCAAAACCATAAGAGTCTTCATGGTTCTGATGGTCTCAGCTAATGGCGCAGCAGAGACGCTCACATTAGCTCCTGATTTCATCAAAGGTGGTCAGGCAATGAGGTCGGTTTTCGAACTTCTTGATCGAAAAACCGAGATCGAACCGGATGATCTTGACACCACGCCGGTTCCAGACCGGTTACGCGGCGAAGTGGAGCTGAAACACATTGATTTCTCTTACCCTTCTAGACCAGACATTCAAGTTTTCCGTGACCTTAGCCTTCGCGCTAGAGCTGGCAAGACTTTGGCCCTTGTCGGTCCGAGCGGGTGCGGTAAAAGCTCAGTCATCTCCCTGATCCAGAGATTCTACGAACCGTCCTCAGGCCGAGTCTTGATAGACGGTAAAGACATAAGGAAGTACAATTTGAAGGCCATAAGGAAACACATAGCCATAGTCCCTCAAGAGCCTTGCTTGTTCGGCACGACAATATACGAAAACATCGCATACGGACACGAATGCGCGACAGAAGCAGAGATCATACAAGCCGCAACGCTAGCCAGCGCGCACAAGTTCATATCCGCGTTGCCTGATGGCTACAAGACTTATGTCGGAGAGAGAGGCGTTCAGCTGTCGGGAGGACAGAAACAGAGGATAGCGATAGCACGTGCCTTGGTGAGGAAGGCAGAGATCATGCTGCTCGATGAGGCCACAAGTGCTCTTGATGCAGAGTCAGAGAGGTCGGTGCAAGAAGCATTGGACCAGGCTTGTTCTGGTAGAACATCTATTGTTGTGGCTCATAGGTTGTCTACAATAAGGAACGCACATGTTATCGCGGTGATTGATGATGGTAAAGTTGCAGAACAAGGGTCGCATTCGCATCTTCTCAAGAACTATCCCGATGGAATCTACGCGAGGATGATACAGTTGCAGAGGTTTACGCATACTCAGGTGATTGGTATGACGTCAGGGTCGAGTTCTAGGGTTAAGGAAGATGATGCTTAGTACTTGCTACTTTGGTCATATAGAAGAAGAGAGAACAGAGTCAAAAGAAACAACACGCACTAGAACATGTTCTGTATAAACTCTGCGAGCTCATTTTTCTTCTTTTTATGTTGTAATTTTGAGGTTACTTTATTTTTGGAACTACGTTTCAGAATTGATGGTATAGTATTATTATTATTGTGTATTATTATGAGTAATCTAATTGTTCATCTGTGTAATATCAACTTATCCCTAAGCAATCTACGAGCCTTCCTAGTGATGTGAAGATGAAAACAGTGGCCGATGCATAACTCTAACGAAAGATAAAAATTTGAGATCAGTTTTATCTTGATCATAAAATTGTACTGTCAGTGAATGGTTTAATTAAATGTTTATTAATAATTATACATTGCAAAATTTGGCATATACAATAATACAAATTAATGGAAAAATGTTTCTAAAAAAATCTTTTGACTATGATGTGCAAATATAATCGTCAGATATAAATTTTCAAGTGTAGTGTAAAATGTAAATAAAACCGCTTAACATAGGTCCTCACGATATTATAATTTTCAGTCATCATATTATAATTCATAATTGTAATAGAATACTAAATCAGTTTTGAGAACCCGTATAGTCTTAGTCATTGAGTGCACACGATGTTACATAATATACACATTCATTTGGTTTGTTCTAGATTTCAGGATAAGACTAACTTTAGAATCATGAGATCCGTCCTGGACAAAAGAAGTGACGAAATATGATCTTTTAAGTTTTATAATCGTATAGGTTTGATGAGTTTTTGAATGTTGTGGGGCTACAACTTTATTTTAAAATCCTCTTGGGGAGAAATCATGGCTTTTTGAAGTAGATCATGATAAGTAAAGTAAATACATACAAAAGCTGATAGAATTTTTTTGACAATATTGTCGAAAAGGGATGCTTTGATACATAGACACACGAACATACGTGGGGAACAAAATGATGAAAATGAGAAAACAGAAAATGAGAGAAAGAAGATGGGTCCAAAAAGGACATTAGACGAGATGATGATGATGAGAAAACACAAAGCAAAAGAACAAAAAGAAATGAAAAGACAACATTTTCATTTGTGTATATATGACTTTCTATGAGCAATTCTTGATTTCGTTTCTTTGTGTAACACACGCGTGAGACCATAAATACATGTATGCATTTAAATGACGATGATGGCGACTTGTTTGTTTTAGTTGTAATGCAATACATACTTGGAAGTTATAGTGGGGGATAATTAAGAATTAAGAAGCATGTAGCTCATCATTCGGCACATGTGTAGTTCACTCGTAGAGAAATTAAAGGAAGGTAAGAATAACTGTAGACATGATACACGAATAGGTTTCTCCACAATCTTGTTCAACAAAAACTTTTGGATATAGGAACGAGTAATCAAATTAGATAGATTTTAATTTACATTTAAAATATAAACGAAAAAATGATAGGATGTAAAGAATGATTAATATATTAAAATCTCATTTTAAACCACCAAAGTGGCAAAGGTTAACACTTTAAACCTTTAGAATCAGAAAATAACATTTTAAAATGCGATTTTCCCATAATGTTAAAAAAAATCACTATTTAAATTGTCTCTAAATTGAAAAATGTCATGTTTTGAATTGGAGATATCTAGAAGTTTCATATTTTTAATATATCTAACTAGTTTTCAATGTGGTGCTAGTCTGGTTAAGGTTTCTACACTCAGGTCTGGCTTGATTCATACAATTAATTAATTACCAATATGACATTCGTTGCAATCCTATGCGTATCGTGAACATGAGATGTTGTGGCCTTGTGAAGCTTGTTTGAGGTTAACGACTTAAATAGAAATATCGCATGTCTCCAATTTTAGCAAGAAGCGTTAAAGAAGCTGGTTCAGAAGAAGGATGTTCCATTGACATTTTTGATACGGGTACTCAGAACAAAAAACGCAAATGATTAATTTAGGATTTATATAGTTTAACTACTAAGGACCATCTCTACCAACAACAATCTAGGTTTCCATAAACTGTAGACTAATGAGAAAAGAAACGAAACAAAAAAAAAACAAAACTGAAGTAAACTCAAGCAGCCATGAGCTTTGGACCATTGTCCGGCATTCCCATTCCAGCGGCTAAATCTGCATCGAGTTGTGAGTGTGGCGCTGGTCCATTCATTATCTTCACACTGCAACAATCATAAACAATCCAAATGGAGAAAACAAAGTCCAATCAGTTCAGGCACACACAAAACCAAGTTATTCAAACAGCATTACTAATAATTATTAGGCTCAATTAACCTTCAAATCAAGGGGGGCATGCGTAGATCAAAAATACAATCAAAGAAAGGTATAAAAAAATAACAATTGCTCATAGTTTTTCAGAGCTTGATTAACATCACAAGCAGGACGTATTTTAAGTAATAAAAATAGCAATTGGTCAGACTTTTTAACAGTTTAAACATCAGACAAGCAGGACAGATATAATGTCGTAAGTCTAATGACCGTTAATCAAACTTAATCAAAAAGCAAGACGAGGAAGGATTCCACTTACCGCTTCTTATGTTTCTTCGTCTTGAAATGATCATCTCGCACAGACGCCTTGGAGAAATACCGACTGAAACATATCAAGTCACGACAAAAAAAAACACAACTGCATCAGACAAAACACACATATGCCTGATTCAAACAAAACAAATGAATCAATCTGGAACATAACCGGAAACATAAATGTCAAGGATCCAAACAAAGACTAGAGAAACATATCAATTTATGACAAAAACACAACTGAATCAGAGAAACACACAGACATCTGATTCAAACATAACATATCATCAGAAAAAAAAAACTAGAATTAATAAAACATCTTACTCGCAATGCAAGCAGTAGAATTGACCCATCCCAGGCAAATCCTCGTTAAGCTCCAAAGGCTTTGTCTCCGTCTCTGGTTTACGCAGCTCAGTGTACACTAAATCGTCGCCTTTGACTTCGAATTTGTCGCGACGAGCTGTTTTGTGAGACAAACGCCTCTTCTTCACCTTCCTCGTCGGACATCTACCCATTTTATATTCCTAAGTGTTGGTGAAATCGAAACCATCAGTGTTCGAATTGTAAGAATCTAACCGAGTTTCATATATATCAAGAAAATAAAACTTACGGTTTAGAGAAGAAGCTACACGAGGAGGAGATGGAGACGACGATGCGGAAGAGAAGCCCTAGCAGAGTCTTGCTTTGCGTATTAACCTAATTTTGGCGGTTTGAATGTTAACCATGTGGCTGACGTGAGGCCCATCTTAATTCAAAGGCTTTACAAAGGCCCATGGATTATTAACTTGGCCTCGTTTACATTTTTGACAGCACGAAAGGATTCGATGAGTCTTTTTTTTTTCTGCACAACATGAGTCATTTATTTAAATTTAAAATCTGATTTACAGTATAAGATTATTATGGATGAGTCATTTTATAAGTTTAATAGGTTAGATAAAATTTGGAGTAAATATGAAGAGAAATAGATTTTTGGACTCTAAAAACACATGAAATAAAGACAAATCTTACAAATTCATAACTATAGTTTCATAATTATGTCATTTATTGGATCAGAAGAAACAAATTCAACAAAACGCAATGAAACGTGATTTTGACATAATGTAAAAGGAGGAATGGAACACAATTACGCTACTCTTTGAGACATTTTTTTACTGTTGATTCTGTTGAAAAAAACATATTTATACTGTTAATTCAGTTGAAAAACATATTAATTTACTTTTCACTCACGGAACTCACATAGTTAACAAGACAGTTCCTCATGTTCTTATTAGATAGACACTTCCTCGCAGCTTCCATCGTTCCATGGAGGTGAAATCTCAATCAAAGTTATTTAGTTAAAAACTTTTTTTTTTGGGGTCAAATTTAGTTAAAAACTTAAAATCAATAGTTTCTCTGTAAAGAACCAAACTTATTTTTGTTTTAAATATAAATTATTTTCACATGTTAATGTAATTTTGTATTTTATTGGATATTTGTAACCAATAACATTATGTATGTTTTTCTTATAATTGGTTGAACTATATATTAAACAATATTTTTTAAGTAACAACTTTCTTAATATAAATGTTTTTACATAAAACTACTTATATTTTGAAACTGGCTGAATTATTAATTAGTGTTGTACGAATTGCGTGAAATGAATAGTATATTCAAACGGAACGTGGAGATTACATTCTTAATACTCGAAAATATCTAACCATTTCCTTTGAAATGTGCATATAGTTAAATATTAATACATGCACATTCTTTTTGGTAGTTTGCTGATATATGCACGTTACACACACATACCTAGAATTCGTCTATGTACTAGTAGTACCACTTATAAAAAATAGGTCAAGCTACTTAAAAATTACAACCATGTGCGATGGTTTCTTCAATTCTTGTATTCTAAAATATGGATCTGATCTTTTATGAGTTAAATGAGCTTATTATGTATCCAATTAAAGTACCACTTATATATTTCAAGTATCACAATTATCTTAGAAATCAAAGTAGCATAAATAATTAAATACAACACTACAAGAAAACATCAATTTTGAGATTCTCTTGCAACTACAAATGGTAGTTGCAAAAATGTGTGACTAATTTCAAACTAATCTGCAACTATTTTGCAATTACAAAAAATAAGTCATAAGTAGTTGCAAATATGCAACCGTAACAAAAGATGGTATAAAAGTCGCTCTTTTGAGACACATTTGTGACGTTTTCGTAACTAGTCCGCGTAGTCACAAGACAGTAGCAACGAATTTACAATACAAGATTATTTTACTATTATCTGAATCCACTGATTATAGTTTGTCCGTTATTTTCGTGAACATTTTTTACGAGTGAATAGATCTAGCTATTAATAAAATAACCAAATTCATTTAACCTTATAAGACTACTAAAAACGGCATATTTACATTGCTTCTATGATTAGGTCGCATTCAAGACCGTGATATGTAACTGAAGTTGGTTTCTTACAGGATGTATAAGTTGATTCAGATTCGGCTAATCTGGACTCTAGTCATCAAGTGGTCAAATATGAGAAATGACACCCTTTTTGTTTTCAAAAGCAACACATGTATGATTTATATTATTTTCAGGAACTAGGTGCCTTCGTGTCTCTTACCATCACTCATTCACCTGTGTCAAACGGGAGTCAAATGCACACTGTCGCTGACCTCGGCCCATAACAAATATACACATGTATAATATCATACTATATGAAGATGAATATTATCATGTAACATCAAACCATAATATAATATTCAGTAACAAATATAATAACGATAATCCCACGCACAAACCAACTCTCTTCTTCCCTATAAATACACACACACATTTGCCTCCTTCAACACACTCTCGTTCAAACATTTCATAATCCTTCAATTACAATATTTTCTTTCAAAAAAAATCCTTATCTCCAATCAAGAATGGGAGAGGTCAGTGGCTTTCTATTATTTTTTTTGGCTTGACTTGGCTTGAAATTTTTGTTATCACAATTTTTGTTTTGTTATCACAACTTTTCTTGATGCATGTGTTTAATTATGTGTGAAGAAACAAGAAGGTGCCAAAGTTGAACAAGAGAAGCAGACAGCCACCGTAGTTTCTGCCGAGACGACGGACAACAAGCCAAAGAGCAGTGAAGGAGATTTTGCTGCTGCCCCGGCCGCCGCGGCTGCTACCTCCGCCTTTGTTTACAAAGTGGATATGCACTGTGGAGGTTGTGCAAAGAAGATCAAGCGAATGGTGAAGCACTTAGACGGAGTGAAAGATGTGACGGCGGATATGAGTGGTAACAAGCTCACGGTGGTCGGAAAGATCGATCCGGTGAAGCTCCAAGAGAGGTTGGAGGAGAAAATGAAGAGAAAGGTGGTACTCACCAACCCACCACCACCATTACCGCCAAAAGTAGACGCATCTGCTGCCGCCACCGCCGTTGGAGAGAAGAAATCCGACGGTGGAGATAAGGCAGCGGCTCCTAATCTCCTCCTCCTCCGCCCGCTCCCAAAGAGGTATGAATTAAATCATTATTATTTTGTAGCTACAAATAAAAAGTAGAACAAGAAAGTAGTATGTATAACTGATTTCGCTTTATATTGTTTTTGTTCAGAGCTTGGTGGCTTTAAAGATCAGACTACATTGCGAGGGATGTATTGAGAAAATCAAGAAAATAATATTGAAAATCAAAGGTAGGGAGATTAATAGACAAACGAAGTTGATTTTTGTTTTCCTTACTCCAAGTTAAGACTAAATTTAATGATGCTAAATACTTGAAACAGGGGTTGAAACTGTGGCTGTTGATGCAACTAAAGACATAGTGACAGTGAAAGGAATGATGGATGTTAAAGAACTTGTGCCTCTCCTCACAAAGAAACTCAAAAGAACTGTCGAACCTCTTCTTCCGGCCAAAATAGACGACGGAGCCGCCGAGAATAATAAGACAGAAGCTGCTGCTCCTACCGCAGGAAACAAAGAACGTCCTGCCTCCGGAGATAGTGAAGCAAAGAAGGAAGGAAACGAACACGGAGAGAACAAGAAAGGAGCTGAAGACACCGGTGAGAATAAGAAAGAAGCTGAAGCCACCGGAGAGAAGAAGAAAGAGTCTGGAGACGGCGGAGAGAAGAAGAAAGAGTCTGGAAACGGCGGAGAGAAGAAGAAAGAGACTGGAGACGGCGTTGAGAAGAAGGAAAGTGGCGGTGGAGGAGGTACACCGGTGGCGATGGTGAAGAAAATGGATTATTATGGATATTCGTATCAGACGGCTCCAATGTATTGGCAAGAAGGACATGTGTACAGTCAGACGTATTCGTTAGAAGATCAGAGTTATTCAGGTTCAGGATACAATTACATGAGTGAGAGTTACGTGCCATACTCGCATCCTAACATGAACGCTCCTCCTGGAATGTTCAGCGACGAGAACCCTAACGGTTGCTCCATTATGTAAATGTAAACATGGACTTTGAATTGTATATGTACGAAGCCTAAAGCTTGGAACATTCAAAATGGCAACTTTTGATAAACTTTTGAAATTGAGATGGAGCTAGCGGGTACTTACGTGTAACATTAAGTTCCTTTGTTAGTTCGTTCATTTGAATAATTAAATGCCTTTGTTTCTCAAAAACAAAAACTAATGCTCTACTTAATATTGCAGCAACTAGAAAAAATACTGTAAAATAATGAAAAGATATATAATAGTAAGTATTTGTTAAGACCAGAAGACCAAAAAAATCACCTAGTGGTTCCGCTAGAGTTGGCCGTATTCTTAATCACCTTTTGGATCTTTGAAGTTTATGCAATTACCACTTTCTCTCTTGTGTTTACTTTGTGATTATCTTATCCTTTTAAAGCTTGATTATGCTTCAACTGATCATGAGTTTAAAGTGTGTATTCAAGATGATTTGTGATATCCTCTTGAATCTATGGGCTATGCTGATTTAGGGTGATTGAGAGTGAAAGGGTAAAATGTATAGTGTTAGATTACATGTTTCCTTGCTATCTAAGTGTTCTTATGGCTAGATTGGATTTGATCATTTTCAATCTAGATTTTAAGTGGTTTTATGACTTAAAGTGTTTGTTAAAATGGTTGAATGAACTTAGTTATGCTCTAACTTGACTAACCAAATGGATTTGATGTTAAGATTACTAAATAATTATTAGACTTGTTTCAAATATATGTTTGAATGTGTCAGACCAAAGAAATTTAATGATTAATGCATGATTACATAGAGATCTTTGTCCTAGAAAAGAATTGATCTATCTCCGTGTTCTAGACTTGAGGATTTTTGATGATTGCTCGCTTGCTATCTTAACTTAGAGCTTATTCAACTGAGATCAAATGCTTAAAACCCATGGGTCCTCTTTTAAACCATTGATTAAAAGCTTTTGATTATTTGTCTTGGTATTCATCTGTTTGATTTAGAGTTTTGTTTTGTTGATTGATTACAATTTATAAACTCTTTGAGAACACTTATTAAAAATACATTAAATTTTTAGTGTTTGAATGCTTTTTTTTGGTTGGTTTGACACCTCATATCATATACTATATTGGTATTGAGAGTAAACTTAACCCACATAAAATACATGCGATAATGGCATCAAAATTCTCTTTTCCTAAGATATCTATTTTCTACGTTAAAATTTTGAAGATAGCGAGTACGTAAAAGACTAAAGGAGATAATTTTTGCTTGAAGTGATGTAATTCGAATATTTTGACGAGAAGTTAAAGGCTGCTTTCACGAGTACGGTCTCACTAACTTTGGTAGACATTTGAGGCCTATGACCATCTCTCCGTTGTTACTTACTGATCTGTATCAAATTGTCTTTTATAGCGTATAATCGTAAATGCTTATTAATAACATATTTATTAGCTTTAGTTGAACAAAGATTACATGACCATTTTCGTGTGCTGAGTTTGTTAATTGCACAATTACGCAAGTGTTTTTGACATATAGCATTCGTTTGCATTCTCTACGTGTATGTGTGCATTATTGCTATGTACATATGGTCATTATTTATATAATGGTTTTGCATGATTAATGGTCACTTACTCTTGAAATGAAATACAAAGAGCGACTTCATTTTTACGTATAAATATTTTGGAGTGCTGCACGCAGACAAACCGATTATAACTAATATTTTTCTCTTTGTATTGTATCTATGTGATTATAACTATGAAAATTTGTAAGTGTATTTTATGCAAACATCATTGGATGCTGGGGATAAATCAACACACTCACACTGACACACACCCTGTTTTGAGGCTTGTTTATGGAATAATATATATGTCATCTATACCCCCATAATCTACTTATGATAAACTTTTATCTTTGGAAACGTATCGAATAATAATATGTTCATAACATATTTAATCATAAAGAATACAAGACATATGTTGCGGATAGCGTGGAAATCTCCTCTATAGGCAGATAATTGCATGTGTACATGTACGACTGTACGTGTTGCCAAACTGATCACTTCTTGTCGCAATAGAGAGAAAATAAAATAAACAAGAAAACTGATTTCCCATGCTATCGTCAACGCTTTCTTAAGCATATGACCCAAATATTAGGTCTCACGTAGCGATGTAAACTAGTGGGAGATGTTAAGAAAGCGACAATACAAATAAAGTAAAGAAAGTTTTATCACTCGGGGCTAAAAAAAATGAAATAAGCCAAACATCTTCTGTGTTACCAAAAAAAAATTGAAGCCAAACATCTTCTATCTTCTATCGTTTAGCCTCAGTTTTCAAAAAGGTATGTCTTTACCTAAAAATGTATTTGGAATTTTTTGAATTTAATTAATTAATATTAGAGAACCGGTATTAAATATCTACAAATATCATCAATTTATTTAAAGTAATACCATGCATCTGAATGATCAGTTAGTCTATTTAATCAAAATGGGAATCCACTAAGATGTTTGTCATTGCTCAAACATATTGACAAATATTAAACTAGTACCTAATAATGATGATGATAATATGAATTAGGTGATAGGTTGCAAAATCCAATCAAAGGCCACCCATGTCTCCTTCATGGAAGTTGATCTGGCAACAGAAAATACAAGTAACTCAACAGTTAAATAAATTCAAAATTAGTGGATGTGTATTTTCATTTTGTGGTTGCAAACTAATGGATATTTAAATCTTCAAACAAAACTAATGGTTACCTATCTAGCGGAAGTTAAGAAACAACCCATTCTTTACTGTTTGAGAAGAGTTTTTTTAGAAGAAAACTATCTCTCACCTTTTTCTAAACATTTTTTTCAGTTTATTCACTATAAACTCTACTAGATATATACTGCAAATAAATATAACTTTATTGAATAAAATGTCATTTCGTAGCCTCGAATCTGATATCGTTGTTGGTTTTACTAAGATTCTTATCCTAACTTTTATTCTCTAATCGTTCATAAATTCAAAATAGTTTTATGATCAACATTTTAAATTGAAGTGTAATGCAATAAAAAAAAATGTATCTACAAGATCATTCACCTACTAGCCTTTTTTTTTTGGAACTCCACCTACTATAGTCTTTTAATTTGTTTTGTTTTATAATAGAATGAATTTGACTAAGACCACGTGGGCTCTTATAGGTCGTACTGAACTTCTTTTCATAATTATTTTCCATCTCTGTTCTCTCCATCTTTATTTATTTTTGCGTCAGTCAATGTTGTTACTCCATTATCTCTCTTTCGATTCCATGGTTGGAAATTTTCAGTATGTATCCAGAGTTTGCAGCCGTACTAAATGATTTGTTAGCGTGTGGAAAAATACAGTCCTCCTGAATAATCTCTTAACTATCATTAGTAGAGTAACATTATCATTTTCTTTGTTTTTGATATCATCACTTAGGAGGTTACCTTTTATATAGTTTGAAACTTCAAAGCAGTCACTGAAAATAATTAATTTTGTCTTACCCTCAACTAATCAAGTAATATGATCTCTTATTATTTTATTTTATTTTTGCGTGTGTGTGTCAGCAATGCATCCCTAAGTTTTGCTTCTTTTCTCATAGTGTCAAAGTTTGCTTCTAATTTCATAGTGTCAACATAGTATTAATAGGTCATGTTATAAGTGAAGTGATTAATCTGTATATGCATGGAATATAGATGGAGTTGATTAAATTGTATTTTCATGTGTTTTACTATCCATTAACTTCTACAAAATTAGGCTTATACGGATGTCGTTGTTGTGTCAACAAAATATTAATAGGTTTTGTTATAAGTGAAGTGATTAATCTGTATATGCATGGAATGTAGATGGAGTTGATGATTAAATTGTATATTTATGTGTGTTTACTATCCATTAACTTCCAGATAAATGACCATCTAGTGGTTCATACTGATGTTATTGTTGTGTCAACAAAATATTAATAGGTTATGTTATAAGTGAAGTGATTAATTATATGCATGGAATGTAGATGGAGTTGATTAAATTGTATATTCAGGTGTTTTACTATCCATTAACTTCTAGATAAATGACCATCTAGTGGTTTATACTGATGTCATTGTTGTATATCATTATCCAAAGTTCAAACATGCACGTTTCAAATAGAAATAACAAAACTCCGTGGTAAATTTGATAATATTCACTATTAACGTTTCATTGTTAGTTTTCCCGCTACACCCACAAATGCAATTTATGCGGTTGAAAGCGTTGTTAGTGTTTTGTAACAATTACGGAAAACGCTATAAATCACTACAAACCTCTTTGAACCTCTAAAATTCAAAAGTTGGTTGCAGCTAGCGTTTATGTGACGGTATTGCGAGAGGATAAAATAGTTTTTTTAAAACTATATACATATAAAAATAAAAATATTTAGTTAAGTTTAATATTGAAATAATATAAATACTAAAATATGTATTACATTTTAATTTATATTATTAAAACAAAAGTATTTTCTATATTCTTTTAAAAATTCAATAGTGTAATTTATAAATATAATTTTAATATCTGTTATAATAGTATGATTTTTAATATTTTTATAATTATATAAAATATAAATATTGTTAATTTATTATTTAACCACTGATGCATTTGGTAGTTAACCAGTCGTAAATATCTCGCAAACGCACTAATTTTTAACCGCTGTGCCACGTCATACAATTTTTTTAATAATACTTTAAACCGCAACCATCTGTATTCGCAAACATCCACAACCGTATTTGTAATCGCTGCGGTTATACTAGTGAGACCGTCAGTTTTGTTTTGAGTTTTACATGGTCCCCTTATTTAATATAGCAGAAAATGGGTAGTTAGTATCAACTCGATTTAACATATTACCGACAAGAGTCAATATTATATAGTAGTCATAAAAATTTAAGCAAAAGAACATTCGAATGTATACAATTTATTTTCTTTCTTTTTTTGCTAAAGGTATACATAATTTCTTAAGAAAAATATTTGTTGAAGGAAAAGTCATTTGCGACTATCTAGCTAGGGAATAGAGAAAGGACAAGATTATCACTTGCAGAAGAGACGGAGTCTACCTGCACGATGATTCCGAACCTGATGATGATTTTGATGTGTTTTATTCTGAAGCAGAGAATTTTTCTATCTTTAGAATATGAGACAGCTTCTATTTTTATTCTCATTCAGTGTTTAATATTGAAACATATTATTTAATCCTTAGTTTTTAAATTAACAAAAGGAAATTTTGAATATGCAAAAAGACCGAAAATAAACAATATATATATATATATATATATATATATATATATATATATATACGAAAGGCCAGAATTTCCCCACGTTTCATGTATTTCCGGTACTTTAGGGCTTCACGCTGATTGCTTTGGCAGAAAATACGTCATCGATTTGTGTCCAATTATTTTACAAAAAATCCTCAAAATAATTCTTGAATTACAATATAATTGTAATTTGTAAAATAACCCTTCTTCTTATTTGAATTCTGCAATACATATTATGAATTTTAAACAGAATATCATATGAATTGGCACATTTGGTGATGTATAAATTGCTTGTAATTAATTTAACAAAATATAATTAAATTGCTACAGTTTGTGATGTATCTCGTAATCAAAGTGCGTGTTCATGGATTCGATTTTGCCTTCTTACAATATTCTTTTTTAAAAGTATACTCATAGCGAAAGTCGGTTGATGCTACGTAATTTTTTTATAAAATGTTATATAATCTAGAAATATATTAATGTCTTTAAGTTTGACAGAAGAAATTATATATGGTCCTCTCAATCTTAGTCATATATGCAGACTTGTTTTGTATACTGGTCTTCAAGTATGACAAAAAGTAAGATGAAGTTGCTTTTGACACACATAAAGAAATTTTACTTTAATGGTGTATCACTAAACTACTCTCCTTTTCAAAAAAAAAAGTAAGATGAAGTTGCAACCAAAAAAAAGAACTACTCTAAATATTACGTATGCACATAGATTATAGATATATGTATATATTATTCTAAAACTATGAAGATGAAAACCCCAGATAACCCAAAAGAACTTGACATATATTATGTGGATTTTGAATTCAGATAATGACACAATGAGTAAGTGCAAGAAAAACTACTAAATTACATGTCTTTTGAGCGAAAAGAAAAAGAAAAAAGAGAGTAAAATGCTAATTAAGTAGAGAAGGAAAATAATTTATCCAAAAAGAAGCAATCAAGAGTCGTTGCGGTCGTGGCTGTTGTCACGCCAGCAGACTAACATAGCGATACAACGGCGTAGAATATAAAACTTGGTTCTTTGTTTCTTCACGACATGACTGCACTTTTGCCCGAACGTTTTGCAAGGCTCACACGTGCTATTCTCCTCTGGTGCCATTGATTGTATCTTCTCTCCTAGTGCCAAAAACTCTTAAAAAAAAACAAAAAAAGAGGTGCAGGAAAGGGAAGACCTTGAAGGTTTCTGCTTATGAGCTTTAATTTAGTAGAAGAGACACAAATATGGAGAGTTTAGTATATAGTTGTCAAGTGGAGGGGGCAATCTTTGTCAAAAACTCAACAGTATGTTTTTTACCAAGTGTCCAAGCCAACCAAACGCGGTGAGTATTTACTTGTTTATGTTTGCATGATATTAGAAACTATTTTAAATTGCATCCTTTGACTCCAAAATATTGGAGACTTTTAAGTTGTTGTATGTTTTTTTGTTTTATACTAGTTAGGAATAAACCAAGGAAACTTAAATCAAACAAAAATAGAATGAGTTATCATTCTTTTTGAGGTTGCTTTCAAATGATTATTTGAATATAAGAGCATCAGCATTAGTGAACCCCTTGGAAGGGGTTCACAAAGCATTTTTTTATTATTATTTTTTTCTGTTTGATTTTTGTTTTTTAAAAAAAAAAAAAAAAAAAAAAATTTATAACCGGACCAACCGCGGGCCGCCATGTGTCGTGGAGCCCGCGCTACAGTGATGATCCGGGTTCAGTGCAGTGAACTTCTAAGAGGGAGGTTCATTGCTTTTGTTTATTTTAATATTTTTTTTTTTTCGAAAACTGTGTGAACTCCCCATGGAGTTCACTAATGCAGATGCTCTAATGTCACTAACTTCAAAGTAGTTGACATATATATGATATTAGCATTTTGATATAAAATTTGAACGTTAATTTAAAATCAGTTTGAGTATTTAGTTTTTACCAAAATAACCCATTTAAGTATTTCTGGAAAAAAAAACTGATCAAATAGATTTACTATATAAAAAGCAAACCATGTATGACTATGAAGATCAAACAAAACACTAACACTGTTGAGAAAAAGAGTTACACTGTTATGTTATGTCGTAAGGGAAAGAAACAAGCACTATGCAGAGTTGAAATTTATTTTGTTTATTTATTTATTTAATTTGGTCGACATCTAATGTATATTTTTTTGTCGACTTCTATGTAAAATCAAGATTGAGCTAATTAATGTTTGAGGCAATTGCCGCATTGGCATGCACCTGAACGTGAGTGGTCGTCCGTGTAAGCCGAACCCTACCATCTGTTACAACTGTTGTCTTCATTGCAATTTATTGGGTTCGTACTACATTACCTTTACACGCTTTTCCTGAAAATTTACGAATCAAATTTAAATTGCACATTCAAAATATACATGTAAAAAAGCTCAGAGTATACAATTTCAACAATATACTATTTACGTTGCTTATTGCTTTCAGCATTATCAACCATATTCTGTAAAGATTAATTTGGTTGTGGATGTCAAGTCTCTAATTATTATAAGTAAAATAATATATATGTGGCTATCAAAAAATGTATATAACATTATTGTTTTTAACGTTGTTCAAACATGCTAATAGCCAATTTGTAGAGATCAACTTTATCATTTCAAGTTTACAAAAATAAAATAAAAAAAACTTTATCATTTCAAAATATACTTGTAGTGATTTTTCAGAAAAAAAAACAGTATAATAAAACTAGCAGTAGCAGGGTTCCAACAGAAAATTTCAAAGCTCGTAAGTTTCAGAAGACTTTCGGAGGAAATTTAATATCACGAAAATGTATACGAACACTAAAAAATTAAAGTTCATTCATCTCTATTTGTTTGTATTAGAATAAATGCGGGGGTGTTCTACTGTAGAATGAACATGTGAAAATGTTGCGTCAGAAGACAATTCAAAAGTTATAAATCACTCAAAGAACTTGCAATAGGATATAAACATATATAGCATATCTACCTCAAAATGGTTGAAATATATACCCATTTCTCTACCACCAGTATATTTGTAATGGATTAAATTAGACGCTAATATTTTAAGATATTTTTTTTGGTGTAATATTTTAAGATATTATATTGTTGAATGTATTCTTGTTAGATTTGGGTTTATTATGGGCTTCCAACTCAAAACCAATTGGCAATTAGTGGATTGGCCCTAACCCTTTATATATTACTTAATGTCCCATTGATTTTCCAATGTGGGATACATATCCCTTAATACCCCTCCTCGAGATGATGGCTCTTATCGGCCAGAAATCTCGGAACTTTAAGACAGTTATACTCGGTCGAGCGAGTCAATTACGACCTATATACCCGGTCGGGTAGGGTTAATATTAATTAGGGGTTTAACTTATTAGGATCTGAGCTCTGATACCATGTTAGATTTGAGTTTATTATGGGCTTCCAACTCAAAACCAATTGGCAATTAGTGGATTGGCCCTAACCCTTTATATATTACTTAATGTCCCATTGATTTTCCAATGTGGGATACATATCCCTTAATAATTCTATAAAGCTTTATAACGATCTACAAGAAAATATATTCATTCTTACAAATTCGATATTAATATAGTACATTTTTAGTCAAATCAAAACATGCTATTGAGTTAGTAAATTATAAAGCAGCTCCAGTTTATATAAATAATTTAAACAAGCATTATCACAGTTCATTGAATTTTTAAAATTATTAAAAAATCAATGTAACCATGAAATTTGATCTTGGATACAACTCTTATCCAAGAAAACACCATCATCAAAGGTATATATTATTTTCTACACACACACACACCATATTGTTATTAATAGAAGAAAAAAAAACTATTGTCTCCATGAGCTAGACAAGAAAATCAGCATAAGCACTGAGTCCATGGCTGTTCATGTTCTGCTTAAGCTTGTACAATAATGCCCTGCTCTCTAGCAGCCTTACCCTCTCCTTAGACAGTCCATAAATCTCTCCTATCTCCGACAACGGTCTCTGTTTCCCACCACCAATCCCAAATCTCAGCTTGATGATCCTTCTCTCCTTTGGACTCAGTACGTTGAGGAGATTCCTTACATGGTTCCTCATCATCTGTTTCCCCACACGCTCATCGCCCGTGTCTCAATCCCACTGTCTGGTGTTACTTCCTATAAATGAAGTAAACTGTTTTTAACATGTTGTACTCGAGTTAAAGTAACATCTTCTATAAGGGTTTTATGAAAAGTGGTGTCCTGATCAGACCAAATGGGCTGTTGCATTGAAAGAGGTGTTCTTGTATTGTACAGAAGCTTATCCAGCTTCTCTTTTGAGACCCCAACGTGGCTTGCGAGTTGCTCTTTACTAGGACGGTAGTTTCCTTACTGGAACGCACGTTTTTCTGGCTTCTGATACTTTGCCTAGTAGCATATACACGTTCTCCTGTATTAACATGAGTAGGTTTTATACCAGTTCTTGCTTTATCATCTACTAGTTGAGAAGGTTCCATGTCTATTGGCGGTGCCTAGGCAGCAAATCGCTCCACCAGTAGGCGTAAGTAGCGAATTTGCTTTACCATCTACAAGACCAATGTGTTAGTCTGAAGCTAACCTGTAATAAGTCCTGAAAGTTGAGTCCACGGTTCTGATACTGTTTAGCTATATGGACTACCAGACGTAAGTTTGCTGTAATCAGCTTTTCTCGGCTGCTTCTGCCACGGTGGATTTAAGATTTCAAGACAGAACCATTTACTCCCATAGCTTCAGGCCACTCGCTTATTGTTGGTTCACAGCCGTTTTGAGATTCTAGTTTGGTTTTTACCTTCTCCAGCTTTATCAAATGCTGATTATATCAAGAAGTTAGGCATCAGGGAAAGCTTCCAAGGATACATGAATAGGTGAAGCATGAAACCTGTATATGTGTTATCAGTTCAGCTTCCTCTTTAGCAGTTAGAAGTTGTTTTGTCTCAGGTCCCCACAAGAAGAGCTGGAGCGCATCATTAGTATCAAACCCTTGTCTCATCTTTTTCTTGGCATTAGTTTTCTGAGGAACATAAACCTCACTGTCCAAGCTGTTTGGTTTTGGAGCCCTTCTGTTCTTTGCTGGTCTCTCTAGTAGTCTCTTGGAAAACATAATTGCTTTCACATTATAGCAACCACAAATGGATGATGAGATAGACAAACACGGCTTAAAGAAGGAACCTAGTGGAGAGAGATGGAAGTGCTTCAGATAACAATGCAGTAGCTAGCTTTGTAGCTGATAAAGCCTTGTGAGCTAGTACAACCACATCACAAGGCGGCTCAACGTCTTCTAAGGGAGATATAATAGTTGGCAATTGCTTTTCAGCTGTTAAAGGAGATACCAACCTGCAAAATAACAAAGGTAGCATCATTTAGGAAACTGAAAAGGTTTGATTAAAGACTAGCTTATTAAACGCACCTGAGACGTTCTGTCTTCGCTTAAAGCATGTGACTCTTCTCGTGGCTCTTGTGAGATAACAAGAGGGGTTGCCGTCTGTTCATGAAGAAACTAAGTTCCTCGTCGTAGCTTCCATTGAATGGGTAAAAGGACGACGAATCATAAACTCATGACGAGCAGATAAGGACTCCAGTAACTCTCTCGTGCTGCTGCCATGTAACTTTTTCAGACCCCCAGGATCCAAGTTTTTGTTCCCTTCTTCAAATTTTGCCTACTCATATTGGGCTTATAATTAGGCCCATAGAATGAAATGCCCATTAAGCCCCAAATATCCAAAAGTTAAACCGGTTTCTCTTTTTTCGCGATTTGGAATGGTTAATTTGTGCCGGTTTATTTTTCATTACGGTTCATAAAGAAGAGAAAAAAAGGAAGCGGCGCAAGTTAACATAAGAAGAAATGATGAACACAGCGTATCGAAGCCTTCACTTGACAGCATCTCGTCTGATAAACCCTAACCCCATCTCCTCCTCTCTTCTCCATCTTCTCGCTGCTCCTCGTCGCTCCTCTCCTCTCCGCCGTCGGTTCTTAGCAACTCCTTTCTCTTCCTCTCTCTACATTCCTATGGCGGCAGGAGATGACCAGGTCCCTCCACCGGAGTCTCACCTTCTCGAGAAGCAGTTCGAGAGCTTCCGTGTCCAGCTCGAAGAGTCTGCAGCTTTGAGAGAGCAGATTCGCGCTGTGGTTATGGAGATCGAGTCCGCCACGAGGCTCATTCAAGCTAACCTCCTTCTCGTTCACCAGTCTCGACCCATTCCAGGTACTTGTTCTTGAAGAAAGAACGAATCTTGGAGTCACTTGTTGTTGTGGGTTTGTCTCCAGACACGAGATGAGTACTTGTTCTTGAGGAAAGATTGGATCTTTGAATCACGCATTGACCTTTTGTGCTTAAATGTTTTCACTTTGAAGCTGTGTTGTTGTTACTAACGGCGTTGCTCGTTTTGTTGGTGGAGCAGAGATAATTGAGAAAGCTAAGGAAAAGATCGATGATTTGAAGAAGTTTTACGGTCGGCTTGCTGAGATTCTTCAGAAGTGTCCTGGACAGTACTATAGGTGGATATAGTAGCTGCTACATGTGGTAGAGTTTTGTCTTTTGAAATGGTTTTAGTTAGTGATGAAGGTTTTGTGATTTTATTAGGTACCATGGGGACTGGAGGAGTGAGACGCAGGCAGTGGTCTCACAGCTTGCTTTTATGCACTGGCTAGAAACTGGAACTCTTCTTGTGCATACTGAAGCTGAAGCTAAACTTGGGTGTATGTCTCTTCATCTCAGATTTACTCTTTCCATGGTTCCAAATATATCACAGTGACCTGGTGTTTGTATTAAGATGATGATGCTGGTTTACTGCAAATCTGGATGAGGAATCTTTTCAAATTACGTTTTGTCTCTCTCTTGATGAAAATAAGCAAAACAAGTATTTGGTAAAATAATCTGTCATTGTTTTCTGTTTTAATTCCACTTCATTGTTATTTTTCAGTGAACAGTTTGGAGTTTGGACTGGAGACAGAAGATTATCTGACCGGTATGTTTCTAAAGAACTTGTAAATAGTCTAGCTGGGAGAGTCCAATATATATTCTGATCTTCAAGCTTTTCTTTGTTAAAATTTGCAGGAATTTGCTTCATGTCAAACGATTTGGTATGATCATTAGTTTCTATCCCTTGACAATCATCTCAGCTGGTTTAGGAAAACCTTTTAAAAAAGTGAAAATCTTTATATGCAAATGATGTTGGAGCAGCCAAGGTACGTGGTGAATAGAGTAACAGCAGGAGACTATGACTGCCCAAGAAAGGTGATGAACTTCTTGACGGATCTTCATGCAGCCTTCCGCATGCTCAACCTCAGGAACGATTTTCTTCGCAAGAAATTCGACAGTAAGTCTACCTCTTTCCAAATTGTATATAATGTATATAGAGCTAAATGCGAGATGGTGATGAACATAATGGTTTTTGACAGGTATGAAGTATGACCTAAGAAGAGTGGAAGAAGTATACTATGATGTTAAGATCCGAGGTTTGATTTCTGGTGGAGATCCTCCTCTTCCTAACGTCCAAGACCAATCCTAAGTCTTTCACTCTATATGCATCTCTCTTTGCGACTTTGTTTAGCTACTCATGAAACAGCATGGAGTCTTTTTCTGTAAACCTAAAACAGCAAGGAGTTTGTTTCTGTAAAACCAAAACGGCAAGGAATAGGTAGATCATTATGGTTTCCTGAAACAAAAGGGTTTTTTTTTTCACTTTACCGTACACTAGTGAACAGTGGGCCTTGTATGTAGCCCATGTTTATGTTCACTAAAACGGGTGTTAAAGTCGGCGTCTAATGAATCGAGTCATCATTATTAACGGCGTTAAAAGGAATCCGCAAACTTTTCCGTTAACCGAGTCAGAGTGAGAGGATAATAAAACAGTAAAACGTTCATGAGGAACATCTGTCGTCGTTGCGGACTTGAAACGCACGTTATATGACGACTTAAGCCACTTTTGGATTTCAAACTCATTAAATAAAGCTCTTGGAATCCGCACAACAAGAGTCGCAGTTCATCATCTCCGTCAGTGTTCCTCTCTTCTCCTCTCGTTGTCTCTCTTAAGATTCTCCGTTGAATGATCTCCTCTACAGTTATACTTAACTAGTATGTATCTTAGATTCTTACTGATAGGTCGCAAATGTATGTTTATCTGATTAGGAGTTGAGTTTAAGGATGTTAATTAAAGCTGAGATTTTTTTTCCATTTTTATTTTCCAGTTAAATATTTGTTTTTTCTTTCTAGTATTGTGTACGTCTCTGATGACTGTAACAAACAATTTGTAGCTGCTCAAAGTTTTGATTTTTCTTTTTGTGTTAATCGTAAAAGATAATCCGACAGATATCTTGTCTATTAGAATGTCTATTCATTATCTCATTATCTGCTTATTTTTATTTTTCAATATAGAGGCAAAAGTCATGTTTTCTTTTAATATATTTTTGAGAGAACATGATTCTTGTTGTGTATTTGTTTACTAGTATTTTAGTATTATATGGATTAGGAAAATTTCAAGCTAGGTTGGTTTAATAGGGAACCTACATTGTAGCGTTCTTTTCAATTAATTATGACCTGTATGTACTTTGTGAATATTGTAGTGTAAGATACAAACATGGACTGGACTGGACTAGTGCCTCCTTTTGGTATGGATCCGAGACCTTATTCTCCTGAAACTTTTGCTGGATTCAAGTGTCACACTGTGAGAACATGTTCTTTCTTCTTCTTCTTCTTCACTTGTGCATTTGAATGAATGTATCTCTTTATGACTTTCTAATCCATCTTTCTTATCTTGATAGGTTGTTGATGAGAATGTTTGCCATTCAATGAAGGACACGAAGAGCTTCTTTATGGAACCTAAGCATCATGACAATTTCGCCGTGGATAGTTTCTTAGGCCTTGGTATGGAGAATATGGACATAAGCTCCAAGATGGAAGAGTTTTCACTTGGACTTGACTTTAGCTTTCTCCCAGATGATTATGGTAATTCTGTTAATGCTGAATGCTTTTTGTAACATTTTGAATGAGTGTATGATTGGTTCATGACGGAGTTATCTTTTATATTGTCTTTAACGTGGTCTAGATCCTTGGAGCAAGCAAGATAGAGAAGCAGGTTTAAAGCCAGAAGTATGTGTTCTCTTTATGCCCTCCAGTCACATGGTTTCTTTCTTGGTCATTCGTATGAAAATGAAGTTCTTATTTGCTCCTATACTCATCTCGTAGATTCTTGATGGGTTTCTGGATGAAGTTGAGGAAGTGGAACATATCTACGCATCACACCATCCACCTTCTACTACTAACCATTTCCTTCCAGGTAAAATGTGATTTTTTCATCTTTGTGCATCTCTGAGCAGTACGAGGTTTACACTTTTACAATCCATTCGATAACTTTACTTGCAGAAACACAAGTCAAGAAGGAAGTATCTGAATTAGATGGTGAACCTTATGGTCTTATGAACTTCAGTTCAGAATCTTTTTCTCCTAGTGGAAGCATTGGACTCTCCGAGTGGTCAAAAGAAACAGCTGTTCCACATGCTGAATCCAGTGTAAAAGTTAAAAATGAACCAGGAGATGACAGGAAACCGCTATCCACTTTACTAGGCTCTTGGGTTGGACGAGGCAGGAGTCGAAACAAGAACTTGCTCAACACTCGTTGTAGTAGGTAAAAATCTTGTCTTGTTCCACTTATATAATCCCACATAAATCAGATTTACTGATGAAGCTGTCTTTTTGCAATGTTGCAGATTAGATTCTTTCAGTGAAACAAAGTCTTGTTTGTCTTATGACTTCAGGCCTCGGAAAGAACCTATGGTTTGCGTTACTCTCTAAGACTATCTGAGTGTTTTCACATTATTTTGTTAATCTAATTTTAAAAACCTGATGTTATTACAGGACGATACATTGTTATCGGATGATCCAATAACTTCATCTGAGAGCGAAGATGACATATCAGTAACAACAATCAAATCCAAAATCCGAACTGACAGGAGAAAGCATCACAGGATGTGGACTATAGATGAAGTGGTGAAGTTGCTTGATGGTATCTCTCACTTTGGTCTTGGCAAATGGACTGATATAAAGAACCTCTTCTTTCATTCATCATCCCACCGCACGCCTGTTGATATCAGAGTATCTTTTTTTTTTCACCATCCACCTCATCAAAATCAATCTCTTCTTTTTTTATAGTAGTGATTAGTGAGTGTCTCGGCTATCTTTTTCTCATTATGCAGGATAAATGGCGTAATCTACTGAAAGCAAGTTGCAGTAACAAGCATAATGGGGATGAAGAGGTTTGTCTTTTTCTTTTATATTTCATTTGGTTAATGTTTTGAGAAATCCTCTGTTTTAACACAGTTTTGTGAATACTCAGGGTGAAGAAAAACGACGGTGGTCAGCGGGTCGCACTATCCCTAAGGATATACTGCATCGTGTAAGAGAACTTGCTTCGCTCCACTCCAAGTCATTGTGTGACTTTCATGGCTCCTCAAGAAACTCAAGGAAGAAGAAAAAGAAGAGGAGTTGATAAGTCTTGATGGAGAAAGTCTAGTAGATTAAAATTGAAACCAAATCATTTGAACTGTCCTGGAAAGTTATAAGTTGTCTGTAGGATATCAGTTTTATTTGCATCTTCTATGTTGATATATGAAAACGAGAATGAGTACTCCAGTTTTAGAAAAAAAGCTTCTTGATGATGGGAACTCTCGGAAACAAATTCTTATTGATATCAAACACCATAGCAGGATAAAAAAAAACGAGCTGATAGAGTGAATCTCAGATCAGAATCTCATAGCGATCTTAATCTTCACATCATGATTTTTCATGTCAATCATGACCGAAGGAAAATTCATGGCACACTTTCTACCACATCAGCAGAAATACTATGGACGATCTTATTTAAAAACGAAACATTTCGAGAGCGAGATGAAGGTTTTTTCTTTCCCCTTCCATATCACTTTTAGTCAATGCAAATGTTGACTTCTTCTATTTTTCCTTTTATTTTTTTTTGAATTAATAGGAGCTTGGATCTAGTGCTTTGATATCTCCCTAATCCCAAAACCCATCTGCACTAATGCTGAAAACATGATATCTCCCTACGAGCACAAGAGGACCAACCCCTAAATTCTAACGTATGGAACATATTATTTTGTTCATTTCCTCTGTATTCACTGTCCTTCACATTCATGGTTTCTTGCAGTAATCAGTGTCTACATTCTTGATGAAGAATAATACTCTTAGAAATCGGAAACGAGAACGCATGTTGGCTAAAATAGGATTTTGTTTTAATTATTTGCATATAAGTTTACATAATTACCATGTTATTGGTTCAGAGTTTCAGATAAGTTTACATAAATATATTTTTGGAATTTTCGTTTTGAAATATGATTGTGTTAGATTGTATGATACTATGCATGCTGGTTTTAGTTTAATTTTTTTATTTATTTATGTGTTTGGTGGTGATGTCCCATCCCTACAAAAAGAATATCATTATTATTTTATTTTATTTTTTGTTAGAAGAATACTGTAGTATCATTAAGGGCCTGACTGGTTCAACCGCAGCGGTTGCGGTTGCGGTTGCGGGAGTTTGCGGATGCGGGTGGTTGCGGTTTCTAGCGGTTTTAAGAGATTTGTACGACTGGTTCTGCGGTTAGAAATTGGTGCGTTTGCGGGATACTTATGACTGGTTAACTACCAAATGCTGCAGCGGTTAAATAATAAATTAACAATATTTACATTTTATACAATTATAAAAATATCAAAAATAATAATATTATAATAAATATAAAATTTATATTTAGAAAGTTATAGTTTAAATTTCAATTTATATTTTTTTTTATTTTTGTATTTATTATAATGTTTTGGAAAAAAAATAATTTTTTTTATCCTTCTGCAAACGCCCGCAACCGCAAACGCTAGCTGGAACCAGATTTTGAATTTATGAAGTTCAGAGCGATTTGGAGCGATTTAGAGCGGTTTAGAGCGGTTTGAGCGATTGTTGCAAAACGCCAGCAACCGCTATCAACCGCAAAAGCTGCGTTTGCGGGTGGTAGCGGGAAAACCAGTCATACCCTAATTGTATGCATCCTTAACGTAAAGTACTATATGTATACAGTAGTTTTAGAAACCTAAACACGGACAGAAATTTTTTGGTAATGATTATGGGTCCATTTTTAGCTAAAGACATTTGATCCAGACCCAAAAATTCGAATTGAAACTGATCTAAAAGTATCTAATCTAAAACCAAACTAAAAATTTATAAGTACCTAACTGGATCTAAAATTTTTCTACCAAAAAATGGATATAAAAAAAACTGATTCTAATAGATCCAAATTCGAAAAGTCCGACATGAATAGACCCGAATGGATAAGAATTGATTCATACAAACATAAATATCCAAAATGATAACTCTATGTATTATATTTTTTAATTTATGATTAGTTGTAGTGTCTTTTTGTTTACAATCTTCATTATTATTTTGTAATATTTTTAAGTATCAAAATTTAAATGTCTAATTTAGAGTTTACAAATATTTAATTTCAATTAAAAATATTTAATTTCATTATTAATAGTTTATCTTTGGTTATTAGATAATATGATAGATTTCTACTAAATTTTGATGGAATTTAGGTATTTTGAGTTCTAAATAGACAAACCACATATTTGTAACGTACCCTAAACTTATATGTATTTTACAAGTATTTTAATTATATACATGAATCGACCTAGTCCTAAAGGAAACCAATCGGACCCGGACCAAAAGATTTCAAATATCTAGTTGGGTCCAAATGTCTAGGATCCATATAATTTCGATCCAAAAGAAACCGATCTGGACCGATCGGAAGACCCGATATAGCTGGAACCGTCAATTCAAGTTCAAGTTTAGGTTGTTACAAGTTGAGTTGTGAATTATTGTAAATATATTTAAAATTACAAGGTGGACTTTTTAAGATGATCCCTCTAATTGCATTTTTTATATAAAAAACTAAATAATTTTATTGTTCTTGAATTGATTGTATAAGTGATTATGCAAAAACAAAACCTTACATGAGATGGTATTAACTTTACATATAAACAGACACGCAACTTATTGTGAGGTGATTTATGAGTTATACCATTCATGAATCAAGCGGTCTTTTATGTAACATTGGATATAACAGCAAACACTCTCCAACTTCTTTCTTATCCCCCAATTCGATGGGAGGGGGCAGTGGGGCACGATCTTCAGCTTGCTGGTCCATTTTTGAATTCCAATCACTATCGAGTATAATAACAATGTCTGTTGTTTGCAAGTTCAAACCAAAGACTACCGGCAACGCACGTGTGCTCAGAACAACCATGAAGACTTGTGTGACTTGTGCTGATGTTCAGTGAAAAAATAGTTTGGCCCAGCTCAAAATAAAAATCAAATCGCTAAAAATATGAATCATAAATTTGTAACCTTAGAAAATTAAAGTTAATAAGAGAAAAAAATATTAAGTTAACACATGATATTTTTCATGGTTTTGAGTTCAGTATTTCTAACCCAGCATATAAACAAAAATGTTATCCTTTATTATAAGCTGATAAATTTAAATAAAATTATATATTTTATAGTGTTTTATATATATTCTCGTCCTAATAAAAAAGGTTTAGATCTTTTTCAATTAGTAAATCTAAATTCCAAACCATGTACTCTAAACTTAGAAGGCAATTTCAACATGTTCTATGGCCCGGTATTCTTTTTCTATCTTCCAGGAAAAGGGAGAAGTACTGTATATATAACATCATAAGAGTTGCACATGCTTGCATTAAATTAAAGGCAGAAGTATCCAGCTTAGTTTCACAATAGCAGTCGTTGTTACTGAATTTGACAGACTCAAACCAACTTCAAAACTCACACACAACACAAACAATACAGAGAATCTGAGAGAGACATTTTGGAAGAGAAATGGTGTAACAATGAGGTTCTCTTACTCACTTAGAAGGAAACATATTTGTGAGTTCTTAGGGGGATGAACCCTAATCAATGATACTCTCTTTCTCTCTTATTATGGACCCTCCAATATTGACACTTCTCCATCTATGTAACCTCCCAGGAGACAATAACCATTTCATCATCTCTATCTCTATCTTGTGAACTACATTCGTCCCCGTCTACTTGTACGGTGCTTTTTTGATCGATTAAAACTCACATGTAAATGCTAACTTACCTTATCATACAGATTCATAATCAGAGTTTATATTTGTCATCAAAGGCTGATCATAGCAACATTATTGCATGGTTCTATAGTCAGTACGTGAACCAGATTCTTCCCAAGCTGTTTTTACAGAGCGCTTTTTTACCGGTATGTAAATTTTTTTGCCAAGTCGGATCAGCAGATACAGCAACTGCTGCCAAGTATAATGCTGATCACATTTAGCAACATCATTGCAGAGTTCTGTAGTACTCCATGTAGACAAGTCAAGAAGTGATCTGATTCTAGAGCCAAGCATTTCTGCAGATCAAGCTGATGCATGAATCATAAACCAGGGTCAACTTTTGATACATGACTATGGTTAGAATAGATTAATATACATACTTTACATAAAAAGTTTTGTTGATTTTTCATTTAAGTATTAGTTTTGAAGTTTTACTTTTTATATTCGATTTTAAGCAGTGTCTTTTTTCTTTTAAGTTGTATTCCTACATAAAAATTTCAAATGATTAAAAGAAAATTAACCTTAATTTCCAAGAGAGCTTAGAGTTAAGAGAAAACTTAGCATAGATCTTTAGTCTAATTCTTGCGGAACACATGTTCCCATCAACTTTCTCCACGAAGATTTAGACCCATCCCTGGACTCCTTCCTTCAGATCTTATCTCCTCTCTATCTCTGCTCTTATTCACTTATTGTCTTGTGGAGTAGTCTTAATCCCCCCCCACCACCCCCCCCCCCCCCCCCACCCCGCCCCCCCCAAATGAAGTTCAAGAACTCTGACAGCAATTTGAACTAAGCAAAAAAGTGTAGAGCAGTTTTTTATTGCACATCTATCTAACTATAGAGTGTGTGTTCGTACAATTTCGTATGAAAATGCAACTTTATGAGCAAAAATGATTGAATAATAGTACTGTATCATTTTAAAGTTGCCCATATCTCACCCCTTTTGGCTACCTGTCATCTTCAAACATTTAATGAGGAGCTCTGATAACTCTACCTCATATATATATATAAACCCATTCTTCACCTTGTACTCTCATCCAAAGATACATCCTCTCATCACAACATTCTATCTATCTTATCTATAACTTATTATATATCAATCTTCTCCTCCTACTAAAATGAAGAGCAAGTTCATCAAGTCCTGCGAAAAGAAACTGAAAATGATGACATGCAAAGTCATACCCCCTTGTACGTTTTGCAAGACATGCTGCCAAAGAATTTGCTGGGCGTTCAAGAAGAAAGCTGAGGTGATACCAAAGGATGTCCCCAAGGGACACTTGGTTGTCTATGTAGGTGAGGAGTCCAGGAGGTTTGTGATAAAGATCAGCTTGCTTACACACCCACTCTTCAAGGCATTGCTGGATCAAGCACAGGATGCTTACGGTTTCAGTGCTGACTCCAGACTATGGATTCCATGCGATGTGAGTACCTTCCTCCATGTTGTCCGTTGCGCTGGTGCTCCACGGCGTCAGAACAAGTGCATGTGTATCTAGGAAGGTTCTTGCACAGGGAACTCGAGACATTCATTGATTTATCCGGGCCCACGTTTCCCAAGAGAATGTTGGTTAATGCTAAGCTATTGCACTACACTAAGAATGTAAAACTTTTTGTATTGAATGTCAATAATTCAGCTGGGAGAAAATGTTATTAGCTAAATGGCAAGCAATAAACTCATTTAAAGTTATGTATCATGTATCACACTTCTCCATCTCCAATGATACACATGAAGCCACTAATGCCAGAGCTTGTTACTCAATGGAACACATAAAAACATGAAAAGTGACTGAAGAAACATACAAGAGAGAAAGCACATAACAGTTCCACCTTCCCACACATCTCAAGACAAAGGCCGAGCCATCTTGAGAGCATTGTATTGCTCCGGGAACACGTTTGCAAAACATATGGCAGATTCGGGCACGGGCATGAATGGAGATGAAAATCAACGTCTATCTAATCTATTAAATCTGAAGTACAAAATTTTATTTACCTAATTTTAAGTGATTTCTTACATCTTTTTCACTCATTTTTAAAGTAATGTTAACCACTTAATTTATTATATTTTCCAACTAATTCGACAATATTTATTACAGATATATAAAATAAAACTTACATATTTTAAGTGTTTTATTACATTTTTTACATATTTTTTTCACTCTTTCTAATTACTTCATTAATTAAACTTACCATAATAATTTGATAAAATTTAATTTTACGTGTTAACAATAACAATTTCACAAGTTTAAATGAAACTGATTCATTTATGAAATAATTCAACCGGTTAATATTTTTTTTATTTGCGGAATCAGTTAGACATGGGTATCAATGTACTTTGTTGGATATTATAAATTTTCGGATTGAGTTCGGACTCGGATTCTTCCGGGTCCGAATAAAAATTTATGAACCTAAAAATATCCAAATAACTTATATTTTTAGGAATATCATCAAATAATTTATAAAAAAGGTAAAAATTAACACATGCACGCCAACATTACTTACCTAATTTTAAGTGATTTTTTACATCTTTTTCATAAATCAAGTCCATAATAGAAACCACCAAGTTTACATAAAGAGATGGTTTAGCTTTTTTTTTCAATGAGATGGTTTAGTTTTTGTCGGAGTGCAGTGTTTGCCTCTTAACAATTTAGTACAGATGATCCAAATGGAGAGAAAATACAAATAGAATTTTAACTGAATAAAATAATAACAATACTTCGAATACAATTAGAGTTTGAAACGTACTTAAACGAAGAGAAGATTCTAACGCCTATTGGGAAAGGCAAAAGAAACATACTCCATTTTAGTAATGCAAGAGACAGAGTGCTCATTGGCCGATGCGACAATGGTTTAGGAAGTCGATAAAACAGTTAAACACTCATATCTCAAGTTTGTCTAATCTTCCTAAACCCTATGATGCCATCTTCTCAATGTTTGACGGTTGCTGGAGTATTTAAAAAAAACAATATATTTTACCTTTTAATTGATCCAGGAATTTTATTGGCGTTTTCGAAAATAAAAATATTTTAGCCTTTTTACAATTTTCAACAGAGTAGCTTGACCAAAATAAAGTAAAAAACAAGTTCAACTATATCCGAACAAAAACTGACTATCTGTATAATTAAGATATTGATCACATCATGCTTAGGAAGGATTAATTAAATTCTGGTGTTTAACCCTAATTGATATATCTAAATTTCTTATTCAAACCTTTTTCAAATCTATCTACAAGATCATACAACTTGAAGTCTTGAACATATCCATGCTCTGTTTTAATCTATCTACAAAAAAATTTTACCACTTATTTGCCAAAAATTTATAACATTGATTGATGAATTTGAATTTGTCAATTTCTTAATATGAGGATGATAGGAGTACATTTTGTCTACATTATTGTTAATTAGAAAAGGACTACAATATTTCACTCAAGTTATACCTTACATTTTGTTATGTTAAAACATTATGGAAAACACTGAATTTCAAGTTTTCTAAATTTCAAACATTATAAAACCATAGAACATGTATGTGGGAGACTTATTTTGGGAAGGCTGTCACGTGTGTCCCACTCGTTTGAGTCACTAGGGTCGATTAGTTAACGATCAACTTTTCTATTTGATGTCGATAAAGAGAATAATTAATGTTGTTTATTTCCTTCTTCTTATTGGGATACCAAAAATACTTCGACGTATACGGTTCAAAACAAAAACCTATCTTTGTATCTGTGACAAAATAAAGTCAAGTATCTTGATCAAAATAAAAATAAAGAATAAAGTCAAGAATATACCGAATAAAAACTGAATTTCTGTCATTAATCAGATTCATGTTTAGCGTATGATATATCAGAATCACGTAGTTTTAGAATATTTATCGTTTTTATCAGTTACAAAATAATCATTTTCACTTAAATAAACATGTAGATAGATGACTATAAAAATTCGTTTAAATATCCGGAAATACGAGACGACACCGTTTTGGTAGAAACAGCAGTGGATTGAGAATCCTCTACGTTATGGAAAGTTGGACCACACATGATCTGGACCATTAAATTAAATGTAAAGCCATAAGAACCGTTAGATGTCAAGAACTCGAAGCCAGTAGAGTCCAGGCGAAGATGGACCCCATATTCCACCTTTAACACCTTTCTCTCTCTCCCTCCACTGCTGTGTAAAAGCTGCTCACATAAGAAAAGCAAACACTTAACGAGGAAGAAACAAACCCACCTCTTCCACGCTGTTTTTACTTGTGTTAATCAGATCTCTCTCTAGAGTTTTAAGACAAGTACTTAACTTTAGGTTCTGTTTCTGGGAATTTCTATTTATTCCCTAACTTTTCTGAGATCACATTCACTTTTTTTTGTAAAACTGCTGAACAGTGTTATGTCCGAGCAGGAGATGATGAGAGTCTCACTGCTTTTGTCGTGTCTGCTAGCTTCAACTTGTCTCTTCACTTCCTCATCTGCTCAATCCGCAGGTAATTGTCTGTTTTTGAGTACTCTCTGATGTTTTCTTAGTAAGGTTTCTCGTTTATTTTGAAAATCTTGCCTTTCGTTAGTTCCCTGAGTTGAGATTTGAGAAAAAAAATGGAATCTTTGTGGGAATTGAAATTGATTCCAACATAAAAACTCAAACTTTTGTTATTGTTGATGATGAGGGCAGGTTTTGTGAGCTTGGATTGTGGAGGTACAGAGCCATTCACCGATGAACTGGGACTTAACTGGACACCTGATGATCACCATCTCTTCGGAGCAACCGCTAATATATCTTCACTCAACGAAACAAAGACTCAGTACACCACTCTGAGACACTTCCCTGCTGACTCAAGAAAATACTGCTACACCCTCAACGTCACGAGCAGGAACCGTTACCTCGTGAGAGCCACTTTCCTTTACGGTAACTTCGACAGCAACAATGTGTATCCCAAATTCGATATCTCCCTTGGAGCAACTCACTGGACGACCATTGTTATCTCCGAAGCCGCCACCGTTGAAACGGCGGAGCTTGTGTTTCTGGCTTCTAGTCCTAGTGTTAGTGTTTGTTTGTCCAATGCCACGACGGGACAGCCGTTTATATCCACACTTGAGCTTAGACAGTTGAATGGCTCAATGTATCTCACTGAGTTTGAAGATAAGTTTCATCTCAGTGTCTCCGCACGGATAAACTTCGGTGCAGAAACTGAAGATCCTGTGAGGTTAGTCTGTTCCCTAAGATAGATGTTTTAGGAAAAAAATATTTCAGTAAAATTGAAAACTTCAAGAAAATTGAAAAAATTACTATAGTTTTATTGGAAATGATTTTATTTCAGTAAATGTTTTATGTTTTTTATGAAAAAAATTGAAAACTTCAAGAAAATTAATTAAGTTTATTGAATTACTATAGTTATTGGAAATTGATCATTGCAAAAAATGATACATTTATAATACTGATTTAATGTGTTTTCTTAATACTCACTCACACACATATTAATAAAATCATTAAACTTTCTATCAAACATTTGGATTGAAAATCTATCAAACATTTAATGTGTTTTTGTTAATTAATGAGCTGAAAGATAAGGATAAAAGTGGAAAATCCATCAAACATTTGGATTGAAAATATAAAACACATTTATAATGGAACAAATTTTGAAGTGTAGAACAACATTTAAAATGAAATGGAGGGAGTATATCATATGTGAAAGGAGGTAATAGTTCATAATCTGCTTCTTGAGTCCACATTGTGTTGAGAGAATAAGTTGTTGATCGCAGGTATCCGGATGATCCCTATGACAGAATATGGGAATCAGATTTGCTAAAGAAAGCTAACTACCTCGTCGATGTTGCTGCTGGTACCATGAGAGTGTCAACCACATCGCCTATAGACAACGGTGCGGTGATGGACAAACCGCCGCAGAAGGTGATGCAGACGGCTGTGGTGGGTACCAACGGGTCCTTAACTTACAGGATGAATCTCGAAGGCTTCCCTGGTAACGGTCGGGCGTTCACATACTTCGCCGAGATAGAGGATTTGGCTGAAGACGAGTCGAGGAAGTTCAGGTTGATTCTGCCTGATCATCCTGAGTACAGCAAATCTATTGTTGACGTCAAGGAGAACACTCAGAGAGCGTACAAGGTTTACGAGCCTGGCTATGTAAACATAACCCTTCCTTATGTGCTCAACTTCCGTTTCGCTAAAACGGCTGATTCTTCGAGAGGACCTATTCTGAATGCTATGGAGATTAGTAAGTACCTGGAGAAGAGTGGTGGTTCTGTTGATGGTGAGTTTTTTGCGTTTTTGTTTGTTGGTTTTGTGTTACGTGTTGTGGGTCTCTAAGTATGGTTGTTTGTGTTTGCAGCAAGTGTTATGGCTGATTTGGCATCTCTATATTCTTCAACTGTGTGGGGTCAAGAAGGTGGTGACCCATGTTTACCGTCACCGTGGTCGTGGGTGACTTGCAGTTCTGATCCACAGCCAAGAGTTGTTGCTGTGTAAGTAGCTTTGTTTGAAGCATGAGCATCTTGTGGTTTGTTATTTTTAACTTTGACTGTTGTTGATTACTTCAGCAAGCTGTCTGAAATGAACTTGACTGGAGATATACCTTCTGAACTGACGCAGTTGACTGGTTTGGTTGAATTGTAAGTTTACTTCATCTCTTAGACTTTTCTATCTTTGGGAACATACATTATTGATGTTGCAACTTCTTGTCTATGGCAGAATGCTTGATGGGAACTCTTTGACTGGTTCAATACCGGACTTCTCTCGGTGTCTGAACTTGAAGATAATGTAAAGAACACTCTCTTTAGGACCAAAGTTGTCTCTTAGTTTTGTATAAATGTTGATGAACTAAAATGTTTTGATGTGGCAGTCACCTGGAGAACAACCGACTAACAGGGAAGATCCCTTCCTCGTTGGCTAAACTCCCAAATCTGACTGAACTGTAAGCTACTTATTGCTATATTATTAACGCATATGGCAAGACATGGTTGTGTAATCTACATCAGCTAACCTGCATGATGGCTGCAGGTACTTGCAGAACAATTTGTTAACGGGGAAAATACCATCAAGCCTGACCAAGAACGTGATCTCTAAGTAAGTCTTTAGCATGAATAGTTCCTAGCTAGATCAGTACACTCATGTCTTCTTCTTGTAATCTTGCAGCTTCACTGGGAACTTTAATCTTAAAGAAAGTGGAGATAAAGGGAGGAAGTTAGGTGTCATCATTGGTGCATCAGTTGGTGCTATTGTTCTGTTAATCGTCACCATCATCTCACTCATGTGCATGTGCAAATTGAAGGAGGATAATAAGATGAGGAAAACTTCAGGTATCTGTTTACTCTTTGTGTTCAATGATTCTTAGGTTTGGTTTAATGTTACTCACCTTCTTCGTTTTTGGTTGCTTTTAGCTGAGTTAACAACTCGTCCCACGCATGTTCAAAGAGCGTCATCTACCTTGAGTGAAGCTCATGGAGACGCTGCACATTGCTTCACACTCTACGAGATCGAGGAAGCCACAAACAAGTTTGAGAAGAGGATTGGGTCAGGAGGTTTTGGAATTGTGTACTATGGTTTAACAAAAGAGGGGAAAGAGATTGCAGTGAAGGTTCTTGGGAATAACTCGTACCAGGGAAAGAGAGAGTTCGCTAACGAGGTTACATTACTCTCAAGGATACATCATAGAAACCTTGTGCAGTTTCTTGGTTACTGCCAAGAAGAGGGAAGAAACATGCTCGTCTATGAGTTCATGCACAACGGGACTTTGAAGGAGCATCTTTACGGTAAAAACATATCCTTCTTACTCTTTATTTGCTGCAACCATTTTGCTTTTAACGTTATGTGAACAAGCGTTTTCTTGTTCAGGTGTGGTACCACGAGACAGGAGAATCAGCTGGATCAAACGGCTTGAGATAGCTGAAGATGCAGCACGAGGTTCTTGCGAAACCTTATTACAAAACAAAACATAAAGAGTTCTTGATCTCTCTGAGTATCTGATTTTGAATGTGTTTGTTGTAGGGATCGAGTATCTTCACACAGGGTGTGTTCCAGCGATCATACACAGGGATCTCAAGACGAGTAACATCCTACTTGATAAACACATGAGAGCAAAGGTTTCGGATTTCGGGTTGTCCAAACTCGCGGTTGATGGAACATCACATGTCTCCAGCATTGTCCGTGGCACAGTTGGATATCTAGACCCTGAGTAAGCTATAGACGCATAACTAACGAACTACATCACATATCTTTAACTTTGACACTAACATAATGTTGTTATTTAGGTACTATATCTCGCAGCAGTTAACGGAGAAGAGTGACGTATACAGCTTCGGAGTCATTCTTCTTGAGCTTATATCAGGACAAGAAGCCATATCTAATGAAAACTTCGGTGCCAACTGCAGGAACATAGTCCAATGGGTTAGTTTTCATCTTCTAGTTTTCTTGCATTCAGGTTTTTGGTTTTTGGTTTGTTGAGTTCTAATATATAAAGGATTTGGACTTATACACTTAGGCATGGGTATTTTCGGGTATTGGTTTGGTTCGATTTAGTTTGGTTTTCGGTTTTTTTCGGTTCAAGAAATATAGGATCCGTGTGAAATTTGGTTTGGTTATTTCAGTTTTCGGTTACAAAGTTGGGAACCGGCTAATATCAATAATTTCGGGTCCAATTCACTTCCGGTTTTTTGGTTAATTTGAGTTTAAAAAATCTGATACTATAATTTAAAGTTGAAAGTTAAGAAAAAATGGTATCAGAGTTTGTTCGTTTATTGGTCTAGAAAGAGTTTATTATCGGTCTTAAAGTGGATTCGGTTTGGTTTTGTGTAGGCTAAGATGCATATAGACAACGGAGACATACGAGGGATCATAGATCCAGCACTAGCGGAAGATGACTACAGTCTCCAGTCAATGTGGAAGATTGCAGAGAAGGCGTTGCTGTGTGTGAAGCCTCACGGGAACATGAGACCGTCGATGTCGGAGGTGCAGAAGGATATACAAGACGCGATAAGGATGGAGAAGGAAGCTTTGGTTGGAAGAGGAGGGATATCGGATGAGTTTTCAAGAAGCTCGGCGCATTCGTCGTCGTTCAACATGGGAATGCGTGATAACTATGTGTCTATTGATGAGTCTGTCTTGACGCCAACAGCTCGGTAGGAGAGGATTCGGGTTTTGTATAGAATGCATGATGCTTGCAATCATCACTCATGTGCTATCACGTTGTTTAGTCTTTTTCTTTTTAATTGTTTTTTTTTTTAGTTTTTGAGGGTAACACTATGGTTTTGGAGACTCGAGCTTACAAGAAATGCTTCGAGCTGTTTTTTTTCTTAATTACTTCTTGACGATTTATTTGGGGTTGTGAAATATATTAATGTTATTATATTCCACGTTTTAAGTTTTAACTCGATAATTATTTCTCGTTCTTTTTGTTTTATGTTATTGGAAAATTTTGAATTCCGTGAATCTTATATTGTCATTTTTTATAATACAGTTTACTAGTTTTAATTGAGATGAACTTTTGAAATATGGTAGTGTTAGAGATCTTTTCTACTGTCATCCTTCCCGACCAGTTTATGATTTGTATAGCCAGCAACAAAGGAATATAATTTAATCCATCCACAATATCATGAATTTCTCTTAGATAGTGCTAACTAAGTACCACTTTTATGTTAAAAATGATTTTACTTTGGTTATAACAAAAGTTGTTAAAACGTTTTGTTATTTAATGCTTCTCAGTGCAAACCAAAATAACACTATTCTTTCTTTTTAAATAACAAAAAAAAAACAGACAAAAGTATTACATGATTAAATAGTAACCTAAAAAGATTAGGAGAACACGTGGCATGAGAGGATTTGGTAGAATATGAACCAGCGAGGAAAAGAAGAGAAAGGTGGAATATTAAATAATAAAGAAAAAAACGAACGGTGGTGATAAAAAGAGAGAAAAGTCAAAAAACCTAATTATCTCAAATCGCAGAGGTTCTCTATCTCTCTTCTTTCTCAAGCGTCCGATCAAATCTCTCCCTTCTCCCGATCTCTCTTCCCAGCATCCTTTCCTTCATCCTCCAATCAACACCTCTCTATTTCACTCCCGCCCTTTTTTCGAATTCTTCTTCTGGTAACTAAATTCAAACCATCTCCTCTCCTCTCTCTTCTTCTCCATTTTTTTGTTTGTTTAATTTTGTTTGTTTTGTGTTAGATGGCGGAGTCGCAGGCCAAGAGTCCCGGAGGCGGTGAGAGCGGCGGAGACCAGAGCCCCAGGTCGTCGTCGCACGTCCGCGAGCAAGACAGGTTTCTTCCGATTGCGAACATAAGCCGTATAATGAAAAGAGGACTCCCTGCTAATGGGAAGATCGCTAAGGACGCCAAGGAGATTGTCCAGGAGTGCGTCTCCGAGTTCATCAGCTTCATCACCAGCGAGTAATGCCTCCCTTCTTCCTTCCTTTTTTTTTTTGTTTTTTCGAGGTTTCTTATCGAACATGGAGCTTTAGGTTCGAATGTTACGAACCGACCCGTCCTACACTATAGTTAACACAGTAACAAAAATTTCTATATATATTATAGAAAAAAAGATCAAAATAGCATTAAATCAAGTTTTTGTTCTCAAACTAGCATTCAAGGCCAAAAGTCACAAAAATAGCACTCAAGGGTGGGGTTTAGGGTTTATAATTTAGGGTTTAGGGTTTAGAGTTTAGGTTTTAGGATTTAGAGTTGAGAAGTGAGGTTTTGGGGATAAGATTTCAAATTTTGAAAAATAAAAAAATTTAAATTTTTCAAAAGATAAAATGCTATTTTGGTCATTTTAGTTTTTGAGTGCTATTTTTGTGATATAAACTTAGAAATGTGCTATTTTGGAGATTTGCCCTATATTATATATCTATACGTTTTTATAACGGTTAAAACCACACCGTAGTTAAACCGCCGGTTCCACACCGCTCAAACCGCAGTTACTATTGGGAGCTTTAGATTTGTCAAAAAGCATTAAACTTTATGGTGATTTTTAAGTTCACTTGTGTAGTTAGTTACTTTGGGGTTGATTGAAAAGTTAAGGTCTTTTTGGTAATTAATTACTTGACTGTTTCTTCTTGTTGTGCTTCTTTGTTTGGCTTTAGGGTTAAGGTTCTGTTTGTGTGTAGGGTCTTGTTTTACTGAAAAAAACGTTTGTTTGATGAGCAGAGCGAGTGATAAGTGTCAAAGAGAGAAACGGAAGACCATCAATGGAGATGATTTGCTTTGGGCTATGGCCACTTTAGGTTTTGAAGACTACATCGATCCCCTCAAGGTTTACCTCACTCGATATAGAGAGGTAATCTTCTTGTTTTCTCTTCCCACTCACTTACCTACTTATCTTTATTGTCTACTTAGTTATGCTGTTTCATGAAGAGGGTCTTTGGATTTCACTCACTTACTCTGTTTTTCCCTTTTCTTTTTCTACGACATGAACTTGGAACATTACAGATGGAGGTCAGTGGTTCTTCTCATCTTTATTCCCAATACTATTATCAAATTATTGATTCTTCACTGCTCATCTCCTCTTGGATATATCGACAGGGTGACACAAAGGGATCAGCAAAAGGTGGGGATGCAAATGCAAAGAAAGATGGCCAATCAAGCCAAAATGGCCAGGTACACTTGCGCGTTTCCTCTGTTTCCCTTTAGTTAAGACTCATTTTAGTCTCTGACATGACGGAGTTTGTTTACCAGTTCTCGCAGCTTGCTCACCAAGGCTCTTTCCCGCAAGGTCCTTACGGCAGCTCTCAAGTAACTTTTCCTCTCCTCTCCTCTCTTTCACACACATAACGATACACACCCTTCTCTTCTTTCTTCTTGTTCACTTAGTATATCCCGCTTCGTTACTTACTCATAAGATCCTTAAGTTCCTCTGTATCCATAGCTTAAACAGAATCTCAAAACCTTAAAGATCCAATTATCATTTTCCAGCTAGTTAGAGTGTTTGTGCATACATAATGTTATTTTGTGTGATTAGGCCTCTACAGAACTGAAAACCATGTAAAGCATTTTTTGTGATATATACCTGAAAACAAAAACTATGAAGTAAATATCACATATGACTTTGGTATGTAAATGTAGGGTCAGCATATGATGGTTCCAATGCCGGGCACAGACTAGTATGATGGTGTTCCCACGCGGCTCGTCTGTATATTATTGTGTGTTGTTGTTGTTGTAAAAGGATGCGTTTTTGCTATGCATAACTGTAACAATAATCATCTCATTGTTTGTTTGTTTTTTCCTTTGGATTTGTTCTGAACAAGTCAAGGTATTCTTATTTATATTTGGTTTGTGGATCATGCATATTTATATTCATGCAAAACTAGAGTCTTAAAGGCTATTACTCTGTTAATGAATCAACAACTGCTACTAGGACCAAAGTCTTGAAAGTCCCAAGCCACAAGTTCTCACAAATTTTTAAGCAATGGCCAATCCTGTTTCAAGGGGTCCCAGGCTGATTGTCTCAGAATCTAGCAGAGTGGTGAATCAAAATCACCTGCAACATATTATATTATAAATAAGGTATTAGGTTAAGACAAGATCGACAAGTGCTGTATAGCTTTGATTTGCACTTGCTGTCTGGTTCCTAAAATATAGTTTGGGAACAACAAAGTTGAGATTCATAAACATAAAACATTGATCAGAGTTTGAGCTTAGTCAATATGAAAAAGAAGTGAACATAGTTCGCACCAACAACAACAACAAAGCTTACAACAATAAAGACAACAATGGTAGTTCTTTTCATAAATCAGTTATCACTTCTGGCTCTTCTTCAGTAGCACACCAAACTTCTTAAGCATACTCCCATTCTTCTTCTTCGGCGAAGACAAATCATCATCAGTTTCATCCATATAAGGAGACATTCTCACGTTCCTCCTCAACGGACTCTCCAGCGACCCCGTTCTCTCCACGTACTTCCCATTACCGTTCTTGTTACCATCAGAGATCATAGTAGCTGCTGCTTCTGCAGCTTTCCTCCACTGATCACACTGAACCTTGAGTCTCCTTAGCTCACCTTCTAGCTCCGTGTTACTGACTTGAGCAGCCCCTAGCTCTTCCATCGCTTTCTCACCTCTCTTCACACTCTTGTCCGCTTCCTCCTTCAGACTCTCAACCCTCTCTAAGGCCTTGTTCTTCTCGCTCCGCATCTTCTCCATCTCGCTTCTTAGACTCTCGTTTTGGGACATTACACTCTGCAGCTCCATCTCCTTCTCCATCAGATCAGTTTCCACCTTCTTGAGTTCGCTTGTAACCCCACGCCCTTCTGTTTCTTTGACTTTCAAGTTGAGTAACTCGTTTTCATCAGCTAGTATCCTCAGCTTAGCTTCCTTATCCATCAATCTCTCATGCAAAGCCTCTCTTTCACCTTTGGCTCCCTTCAGTTCTTCCCCTAACTCAGCCTCTCTTTCATAAGCACTTCTTATCTGCAACGTGCTTTGCACATACTCTTCTTGGTACCTTCTCTCAGTCACTTCCACCGCAGATTTCAGGTGGCTAATCTCATCCCTCGCAACGTTTATCTCTTCTTTGAGCTCTTCCACTGACGATGAGTCTTCCTCGAGCTGTCTCACGAGCTTCTCTAGCGACTTCACCTCGGATTTGGACTGCTCTAGCTCGGTTGTAAGAGCGTTACAAGCTTCAGACACCTTCATCCCGTCTGAACGCAACATCTCGAGCGTCAAGTTAGCTATCTCTAACTGCTTTTCGGTTGATGAAACAATCTCGTGAGCTCTAGCTTCTCCTTCCTTTGCGTCATACAGTTCCACTCTGAGTTCCTCAACAAGAGACAGCATCCTCAAGTTCTCAAGGGACTCAGATTCAGACAGCTGTGCTTTCAGTTTCTGGACTTCGCTCATTGCAGAAGCTAGAGCGGTGGAGTCCATGGCGTGCTGTCTCTGCATTGCTTCGAGTTCGGACTGCCATGTTTTGTCTCGTTCTTGAGAGAGTTTGCGGAGCTCGTCGATTCTTGAGTCCTCGGAGGCGTTGATCTCCATTAGCTGGTGCTTTGTCTCGTTTGCTTCGTCTTGAGCTTCTTTCTTTGAAGCTTCTGAAGCGCTTAGCTGTTCCTTTGCCTTCTTTAGCTCCTCTTGCAGCTGAGATATCTGAGATGCTACTTTGGGTGTTCGCCCTGTCCGTTTCTTCTGAATCTTGCATTACAAAAGAAACAGAAAATACAAACAACTCAACTACACAACCGTGCATAGTTGCTGTTACATAGACAAACTTAAAACATCTAAGAGTACTTAGCAGCACGAAGATTTGAGCCATATGCTCTCCACAACACAAACTAGTTCTTGTGAGACATAGAAAATTGAGACCTGTATGCATCAAAGAGTATAGGCAATGATCAAGAAAAGCGATGTGCAAAGCTGCTAGTACCTCATTTACAGGGGTTCTTGGAGAACAGCGATCAGCAACTACTTTTGGGCTCTGAGCTTTTGGTGTCCTGATTTTTGGGTTGGGAGATGAAACTGGGTTAGTTTCTGTGGTTTTGAGCTTACGAGCAGTTTTAGTAGATGCTGTAGGAGACTTCTTCTGAGGCACTTCCAAAGATCTAGGCGTATTATAGTCACAACAAAAGCATAAGCAAACAAACAAAAGATACAAGAACCACTAAAACACCCCAAGAACCATTGAAACCAACATTTAAACGGATATTAACTCCAAAGACCCTAAGAGAAACATCAGCAGAGAAAAGCTTTAGACGAGAGTAAAGATTATCACCTCGGTTTTGGAGACTGCATTGCTTTGACACTCTCTTTTGGATATAGTCAAATACCTCCTGTGAAGAAAAACCTGGTAAAAGGAACATGAAGACAAAACTGTTTTGTGTGAGAAAGAAGCAAGAAGCACACACACAAATCTATATTATAAGATAATTTACAAGCACATACAACAAACTCAACAGAAGTAGAAAGCTTAAGCAAGTATACAAGAAAGGGAAAAAGAATCCCTAACAAACTACACAAATACATTAGCTTCAATGAGACTCCATTTGAAACTAACTACCACTACCACCAAACCAATACAACAAGACAAACATTTAAAGAAACTGTTCACAGTCAAGAGAAAGGAGATGTTTCCACCTAATCACATAGATAAGCCGCAATTACAAGCAAAGAAAGTACATTTATATTCCACTTTAGATTTTTTTTTTTTTTTTTAGTTCTCAAGTCATCTGTTTTGTCTTCAAATTTTGGAATCTTTCGTGGGAGAAAATAACAATTATTGTCATTTTCTCAGAAAACAAATTTGAAAAACAACAGAAACCATTTGCTTTTTCTTTACCTGGAAAGTATTATAAAAATATTTTTCGCTGAAGAGAGTAAACATGATAATTAACATAAACCCTCAGAGATTTATAGTTTCAGCAGCATAATAATTGCATAAATCAACTGATTAAGCACACATAAATATAAGGAAAATATTAGGATTTTTCAAACACACCAAAGAGAAAAACCTATTTGAAAACTAATTGAAAGAAGAGAAAGAAGTAGTGGTGTTCCATGTTCTTCACCTGCAAACAAAACTGTGGCTTTTAGCTGCTTCCTCTTCTGGTCTGAACTGCTTGAAGAACAGAGAGAGAGAGATCGGAGATGCCAGGAAATGGAAAGATTCGCACAAACAAACTTCCAAGAGACTTTGTTATTCAGACAAAATGAGCTTCTGACATCATCTTCTTCCTCTTCCTCTCTCTTTGTCCCTAGTGTTGTTCTCTCGCTGGACTCTCTACTCGTTTACCCAAGTCTCTTTCTCTTTCCAGTGAACTGTTACAATTAAACTCCAGAAAGAGAAAGAGAGAAGAAAAATAGAGTTCTATGAAATTATTATTTTACCCCTTCAATACCTTTTGTTTTATTTACCCAGTTCTCTTTCCGATCTTGAATGATTTAAGTTGTCTAGAAGTACACGTAAGAACGTTACATTAATGTTAGGTTATGGATAATTAAGGTTTAGTATAAATCGAAATAGTTCTGTTATGAAACGTGGTTGAGACTTTTGAGAAAACCGTAAAATGTAGAACTATTATTAATTTAATATGTTATGGAGATAAATCATTTTTTTTTTGAACAAATGGAGATAAATCATTTAAAAGTGATTTCATATATCCAGTAATTGAAAAGTTAGGAATACCTTATATACACACATGTATATAAACAAAAAATAATGTAAATGTATTTAACCTATCAGGTTTATTGGTAATTCTTAATGACGAAAATTTATTATATACCACTTTTTTTTGAAACACTGAAAATGTAATATATACATGCAACAAAAATCACGGGTTAATGTTCTTTTACTACTATTAAAGTAGGAAATTGTATTATTTTTTAGGGTTAGAAAAAATTGGGAATGTAAATGGAAGAATTCGTTATTTCCTACATTTCAGTTTAATTATCGTTGTAATATAAAATTTTTGTTTTAAAATAAGTGTAGTTTTATAATTTTAATGCAAAATTTGTTAACAATTTCTATTGATTGAAATATGGTTAGATGTATAGATAATAATATTTTTATTTTAGAAATATACGATACTAAATATATTTTTTAATTTGTGTGCATAAACCTAAACCGACAATTAAAATAAAACGGAGGTAATATAACTTAAACAATTTTTTATGACTAATTCAAATGATTTAAGTAAATGTTGATGATTGTAGATGTTCTAACTAGTTTAAACAGCTTGATACCTATCTGATTATCAAACATAGGAAAAAAAATGCCACAATTTTCAAAGAAAAAGGCATGTTTACTACAGTATCAAAGAAACTTTTAGAACAGTTTTTTAAACTTTTTTTAACTAGCCATTTAATAGTTTTTCATTAATTGATGAACTTTAACAATTGTTAGAATCACCTAATTACAAAAGAACTAAAACACGATTAACAAAAAGTTCAATAGAAATTTGTTATTGCTTTGTCTAAAGGCCGACAAGGCGTTATATAGTACTGTATACCAATACAAGGTTGTCAGAAAGATACTACCAATACAAGGTTGTCGGAATTAAGATGCAAATATTTAAAGAGTCATTTACACTCATAGTCACTTTTTGAGTTTTAATTACATCCTAAGACAGTTTGAACTACTGAGATAGTTTATTCATGGTTGTTTACCTTGTTACCCCCAACTTACTTTTACTCACCAGCTTTTCGACAGCACCTTTCTATTTATTTACGGCTAGAAAATAAACATAAATTATATTATTTTTAATGTTTATCTCTTTCTTCCTCAAAGATCAAAATCTTATTTGCACAGTTCTCCAGTAATGACAAGAAGCATGTTCTTCATACCCTACTACAAACCAACTGTAAGAATAGACGCTTCCACACAACACGAATTTAAACTCATCGCCCCCGAGATGAACTGATCGAATCCATGGTTCTGCCGGCACGGGCCAGCCGGATAAACGGTAAAAGTTGCTAATAACAGCACCGTCTCATGCCAATATCCAAATTAACGAAGAAATTGAGACCAACCAACTCTACCGCGTACACCAGCTCCACCTTCTACCATGTATGCTATCTTCCCTACCGCTTTTCAGCTTCCCATCAATTAGACAGCTTGCTTATGGCGTTTAGGAGAAATTCACATGATTTCGGTTTGAATTTAGGATTGGAAATTTTGATTAAGTTTAAAGAATGTTCTTTTTGGTCTTACTTCAGTTCAGCTTTTGTCTCTTTTTTTATCTATGATCTCACAGGCGTAAAGCTGTATGTGTTCTCTTACCATGGCTTCATGACTCTTAAAACTCACTACGATGAGCTGTATGTCCTACTAAGCTTGTTTGGTTTGTTGCTTGTTTTGTTGTGCTCTTGTTGTGCATGGTTTGTGTATATTGCTAGGAGGTCATTCATATATATATGTAATGTCAGTCTGATCCACGTGTCCATGTTTACACACAATTAGCGCTATCCAAATGTACATTAGTTTAAGTGTACATGGTTTACAAAATATCTACATGTACATCTTACTACAAAAATGTCACTGGCGACGTAGAGATTTACAAATCCATTGCTCGCTTTAACCAATTTTCAATATAAATATGGTCAAAAAGTATTCATATGTACGCAAATGCGTGTGAGGTTTTCTCTGTTTCAACGGTTAAGCTCTGAAAACAATCTATTTTATACGTTTCGTCTACATGGATAAGTGGTCTCGATGTGGATTTGTGCATACATTATTGATTGGATAAATGAATAGTGTACATAGGTCTTCATATCCACGTGTACAGTATTATCATGTACATTGTAGATTTGTATAAATGAGTAGTGTACATAGGTCTCATCATCCACGTGTACACTATTCGAACTTACATTGGAGATTATATAAATGAAAAGCAGTTTGTACATCTCCAGTTTCATAACCAAGTTTCAAATAAAAACCAAATACAATAGCACTTGTGGTACAACAGTTCCCAATATGCACGATTCCCCACCTGCCTCATAACTCCTCTCATTCAGATCTTAGGTGGGCTATGAATAACACCAATACACATCTTAGGTCGGAGCCCGCTGCTGCTGCTCATGAAAGGATGTGGTGGAGGTGAAGGAGGTTGCTATGGTGGAGATGGAGGCTATGAGGTGGTAGTGACGTCATAACATGATCTGACGGCGGTGTTGCGTTTTGTTGCCGCCATTGTTGTCCATCATAAGGACCTCTAGCCGAGAAACAGAAGAACATTCCAAAACTTAAAATGGGACTCTTCAAAACTGCAGAATCACCCCCCCCCCCCCCCCCCCCCCCCAAATTGCAACTTCCTAACAAGCTTATACCAATCAAGTCACGCATATCACCTATGGCGCAACGAATTCTTGAATAAACATTAGCACCATATGAGAAGGGAAACAAAAATGTAAGCATTTACTTACACTAGCTGTTCCATGGAGATCGGCTTCACTAGCTTCTTTACGTTTAGCTAACATTTTTCACCAACTCTGATATGTGGAACAATATCCATAACAAACAGATGAAACTACAGGGTCAACTTCAAAAAATTAAAAGATACATATTTTTCTTTAATTCATAGCAAAATTAAAAACCATAACAGAGATTTAATAAAACAGGGGAAGTGGCACTGACGGCTTTTTCTCGCAAATCAAAAGTAACCTTAGACGTTCAGATGGAATTAACGAGGCGGAAGAAAACATTCAGAGTCGTGCTGATTTTGTATAGCTCGACGGCTACATCCTGAGATGGATCCCAACAAGACAGACGTCTCTGCTTTCTCCCACGATTGGCAATCGGAAATTGAGAGCCAGCTTCGAGATCTTGGAAACACATCCTCTTCTCTTTTGAATCTCTATCTCTTGGGGGAACAAAAACGACAAAGATCTGTCAGATTTTGGTATTGTTAAAGTCTCCCAAATTTATTGTTAGTTAAAATTGTTAAAAAAAAAAGAGTTTTTGTTCATAAAAAAATAAAAAATAAAAATTGAACAAAATATTTATCTTATGGTGGTGAAGGGCAGTCGTGGAAATTCACTCTTGATTTTGTTAAGGGAAGAGAGAGAAAAGTGTCTCTGTAATTGAAACTGTCATATTGTGTTATTATTAACTAGAAAACTGACCCTCTATGTAATATTTTCATATTTAAATACATTTGACCATTAAACACTGACACTGAAAGAATACAATTCTCAGAAAGATACTCCTCGTGCCATATGGAAAGACCCACCTAGACCTCAAGTAGCCACACTTATTTAGCTCGACTTCAGAAACTAACGCGAGCCTCATCAAAAAACAGGGAAATCGGCTAATTCCTACGTCAACACAATCCAGCGGTCCCGATCAGTACATAAACACATAAACTGTGCAAATACATACATGAACACGTAGTTAATTCAAATATCATACACGAACTAATAAAATTCGGTTTTTGCATACATTGACCAATTATCTGTTAGTCAAACGTAACAGAATCTGGACTGTCCGTTATATACCGCTTACGTGGCTTTTTACGTTTTTAAATAAAAAATAAATTAACAAAAAAAATAAAAGATGGTCAGAGGGGGGATTCGAACCCCCGTTTGAGAATTATCCATCACAAGATGAAACCATTGTGCCAGACCCGACCTATTGTTTTAAGTCCCAATTGTTTCCCATTTATACAGATATTTCAGTCATATATTTTTTTTTCCTTTCCATGTTTGACTTATCATCCAAATTATTTCAAAACAAATTCAAATACTTTTTTGTTCTGTTTTTCCTTTTGTTGTGAAAGAAATCATTTTTATATATTTGAAAAAATAAGATAAAATAATATATATTATTAAAAAGGATTACGTACATTAGATTTGTCTTCTACCTTTATTATCTTTTTGTGAATCTCTATTTTTAAAGATAATATTTACTTTTAATAATCAACCCGATAAACGAAAATTCAAATGTCAATTACAATCTTATATTGAACAAAACAAAACTAATTCAAATATTGCACGTCTAATTTCGTTCAACTACCACACCGGCGCGTTCCGCTAAACCGATCCATAATCCTTAGTAATATCAATTCCCTTTTTGAACTAGTTCGTTCTCTTGTTGAAATCTCTAATTTGCTCTTATTTAAATTTTGAGTAAACTTTTTTCCAGTTTCCAGTAATTATAAGAGAGCTTTAGAAACATAAGTGTTTGCAAATAAACTCAAATTCAAACAAGAGGAAATTAGAAATTTCAACAAGAGAACGATATGTATATCTCTGTCTCACAAACACATAGTAAATGTAGAAACAACTTCAATGTATGTAACACCTTTTTAATAATATATATTATTATTTTATTTTTTCGAATATATAAAAAGGTTATTTCTTCCACAAAAAAAACAAAAAAAATATTTGAATATTTTTTTCATTTTGTTTGGATGATTAGTTTCTTTTCTGAACAATTTGGATGATAAAGTCAACCACAAAAAAAGAAGTATGTGAATGAAATATCCATTAGGTATAAATTGGAAACAATCGGGCCTATAACAATAAGTTTACTTTGGCACAATGGTTTAGCATATGATGGAATATTGCTCAGACCCAAGTTCGATTCCCCCTCTAACTTTTTTTAAATTTTTTTTATTAATTTATTTATTATTTAAAAACGTAAAAAAGCCACGTAAGCAGTATATAACGGACATCTCAAATTCTGTTACGTTTGACTAACGGATATTTGGTCAATGTATGCAAAAACCGAATTTTGTTAGTTCGTGTATGAGATTTGAATTAACTACGTGTTCATGTATGTATTTGCACAGCTTATGTGTTTATGTACTGATCGGGACCGATGGACACTGTTGATGTATGAATTAGCCGTTTTCCCTAAAAAAAACAGGTACGGTGAGAGCCACATTTTGCTGTCTACCTTCCAAACCTACAACACGGACCGAAAATTAACTCACCGATGTGAGTCAAGCGATCCAACAGCAGTGATGGGATGATCAATCTTCACACGAGTCTCCCATGAAGAACTGTCACTCCAATAACCCAAAGGAGCTCCGAGTAAACCGCAACGGGCTAACACCCAGAACCGGAGCTAGCTCCTCAGAGCCTCACAATGTATGGCTGGTTAGTTGCTAACGCTAATATTATGAGTCACTCACAGTACAAGCCCCTATAGTTTTCTATTTATCTTTTTAATTGTTTGAATAAATCAAGGTTTAGAAATGCCTTTCTCTGTATACTTTAGTATATATTAACTCCCATCCTCTATACCTTTTTTGCCAAAAAGATGCACCTAATCCCTCCTATAGGTTAACGCCTACACACATTAAAATAAAACTTTTAAATCAGTCAAATTAAATTCAAGAAATAGATACTCAAATCATACAACAAAGCCAACTCCACGATAAATTATCCAACGAATGAGAAGAAGTCGACCGCATAATATCAAACTGTTAAGTTAAGATAGACTATCACTGACCCAACAAGCACATATAACAGCCACTGAAAAAAGGTAAGAAAAAAAAGTTGAATCGGACTCCTAAAAACCGAAAAATTAGATTGGAAGAAAGATAAACATCGATTAACTCATTTTTGTTTATTTTTTATGATTTAGTTTTTAATTTGTGTATACTTTGGTGAAGTAGTACTCACATATGTTAATAGGTTAGGTATAGTAGTTTGGGACTCCATGCACTACTGTGTTTCTCTTGTCGGGGATCCTATGAATTCCCAGTTGCCACCGCAATAGGTAACCGAGAGTTAAATGCAACCAGCCTTTTTATTATACTCTATGGTCATAGTGTATGTAATTTGATTTATGACATTGATATCCCCAAATTTTGGTCGGTCCATGAACTGTTATTCCATGTGCACATGCTGTTTTGACGCTATTGACCTTGCTTGACAGTCCATATCTTAGGCTAGATAATCTAATGACCACAATATATGGCGCTATTATAGATAACCGATGATTATGGGCTAATTACATGCGACTATAATTATGTCAGTTAAAACAACTGATTTTAAATATCTTTGTTGTGTGTGAAATAGTACTATAGTATAGATGACTGAACTCAGTGAACTCGGACACGAATATGATCGGTTTTTGTGACAGAACTCTCCGTACAAAAAAACAAGAAAACAATTTTCAAGAACACATTGAAATTGCATTGAAAAATTTAAAATGATTTGTTTTATAACAAAAGAATATCAAAATTACATTTTCTTTAAAATAGCACTATCTTTTTTTATAAAAAAAAATTGCCTTAAGATGTTTGTTAACTTAAACATGAGGCAGATGGAGTTCAAGTTCGCGAAAACCTATAAACGCGACGGAGACACAAGAACCATCTTCACCTAAAGCGACTTGCATCATGGGTCAAGCGAGGATAAACCGGTCAAATAAACCCAAACCGGAAGCTAATCGGTCCGCCAAAGATGCAACGGAAAACCACCAACGTCCGAGACGGTTTGCGTGGAACCCAAGAGTGATATTAGCATTTGATATTATAACCCAAGAGTTTCGAGAGGTGCCATTTCCTGATGAGGAACGTCCAAATAGTGTCGTTGGGAGTCTCAACGGGCGTCTCTGTGTTTTCAATACATCATACGATTTGCGTGATGATTTTTGGGTGATGAATGAGTACGGTGTAGCAAGTTCGTGGACCAGAATCCGGATCAGCTTGTTGTACAGGTTGATGAAATCGGGACCAAGAACAGTGAGGAGGTTCTTCTGGCGCTTGATAAATATATGGTGTTGTACAATTTTGAGACCCATGCATGGAGGAAACTGGAACTTCATGGGGTAGACCTCACTCAGGGGTTCGATGTCAATACGTACGTAGAGAGCCTCGTATCGCCTAACTCGTATGGTCTTGACAACCGAAGAAAGCACTTTGATTTTAAGTTAATATAAACCTTGCAAAAAAAATTATTATTATATATATACGCAATTTTTTATAGACATCTAGAATCTCATTGATCATATGAATCTATGCCAACATCTTGCTCTAATGTGAGAAATACTCTCAAGGCATTCACCAATTCTAAGTGATCTTATTTATTGAGTACCTGACAGATTCAAGTTCGTGAAACTGTCAGTGGAGACTGTTTTTGACGACTCGCCCAAGATATTAGGAGTTTGTCCCCAGTTTACTCCCAATGAAAACATGTTTATCTTTGTTTTGTCTCTTTTTCCATAAAATTCTGTTGTTGTCTTGATTAGGCTCACGTTAGTCTCTTCTACTGTATATACTCATATACAGTAGGTCAAATCCATACTAACGTATCTTCACAAAAACTCCAGCATCCCTTTGTAAAGAGAGACAATTGTAAATTCTTTTTATTTTTCCCACGAGATTAAGTTCCTCATGGACCTTTAGATAGGGCGAGATCTTAATGGGCTTAAACATATTTCTTAAATCATAAAAGATAATAATACTCACGAAGGTGTGGAGAGAGAGAAAGAGAAACTGAGAGATTTCCGGCCGACGGCGAGGTTCTCTGAGCCACCGTCGGTTCGGTTGTGGAGTTTTTTCTTTTGTTTTTAGCATCTGGCTTTTGTTCGGGGTCTGTTGATCTACCTAGGTTTCGGCGACGCACCTCTTTATGGTGGTCGTCCGACTTGTTTCTCGGAAGGGATGGCTTTTTCAGCACCTTCTTCGCCGGCTTTGGGTACCGGGAGACGATGGCTCTTTCAGCACCGCCATCGTCGGCTTCTGCTTCCGGGAAACGGTGGCTTCCGCAGCATCGCTGGCGCCAGCTTTCGTTTTAGTTTTTTTTTTTTTTCCTCATTTAGATCTACGAGTTTGAGCTTATTTGGTTTTCGCTTCTCGATCTGAATCTGTTGCCGCTTATATGTCGGAGATGATGAATCGATTGTAGGCTTTAATATCTGTTGGTAATTCGTAGATCCGTCTGTTTGGTTTGAAGTTTATGCGTTTGGTGGATTCGAGTATCTCGAAGGTCTGGTTGAATGGTTTAGTTCTGGATTCGACTTTGCTGTCGACGGTGACCGATGAGTCGTCGTGACGCTGTCGCTGGTACCGGAGAAAGAAAGAAGGCGTATGGCTTCGCGTGGAGAACGGCACCTAGCCTACTAGGGTTTCGGTTGGTTTTTTGGGCCTCGAACCCAGTTTATTTTACTAGGTTGTATGCCTCTGTTTTTGGGCTTCGGATTGTTGTAAGGTTTGGGCTTTGCCCATTTTGGATTTAATCCTATTAATAAACTTCAGTTGGAAAAAAAAAAACTCACGAAGGTGTCTTTTGACCATTTCTAATTCAAATTACTTCACGCGTAGAACGGGACGCGTAATAAGAGTCTATTTTCTCTTCTTCTCTTTCAGATCTAAAAGGTTTCTTGCTAAATATGGCGGGAGAAAACAACAACCGCGAAGCTCGACGAGGCGACGACCATGAGGAATCGAGTCCTCTCTTGCAAGTGAACGACACCAAGATCAACTCGAAAGTGGACACAAAGACGGCGCCGATCGTGCCTCCTCCCGCGGCGGAGGAATACGGCTGGACGGCGGATGGATTGCCGGTGAGCGACGGCAGCGTGATCGGCGAGCCGATCGGGAGAAACCAGTGGAACTCCGGTCTGTTCTCCTGTTTCGGCCGGAACGATGAATTCTGCAGCAGCGATCTCGAAGTTTGTGAGTGTTTTCTTGTCTGCTTTCTATAATTAGGGTTTTGAAATTGGGGGAATTTTGAAATCGATTGAAATTGGAATTAGTCTGATTGTAATTTGTTGAAAGAGTTAATCTTTTGAAATGGGTCGATCGAAATTGATTGGAATTGGAAATGATCTGATTGTGATTTATTGAAAGAGTCAATTTTTAGATCGTGCAGCTTAAATATGGGTCTTGAAGGTTAAGCTTAATAGGCAATCGAGAGAAGAAACCTCAAGATGAGATGTTATGTGGCTTTGATGAAACTTTTAGTGATGATGATGGTAATGGCTTTCTTTTGTTAGGTCTTCTTGGAAGTGTGGCTCCTTGTGTGCTTTATGGAACTAATGCAGAGAGGCTTGGGTCTGCTCCTGGAACGTTTTCGAACCACTGCTTGACATATTCAGGATTGTACTTTATTGGTAACTCTTTGTTTGGCTGGAACTGTCTTGCTCCATGGTTTTCTTATTCCAGCCGTTCTGCCATTCGCCGCAAGTTTAACCTTGAGGTATTTTTTACTCTTTTTTCTTTCATTTGGAAACAGACAAGTGAATTTGAGAGAAAAAAAAGGTTGTCCTTTGATTGCTTGGATGATGACGAGTAGGGACTTAGCCCCAAGAGATTGTAGTTTGTGTACCATCGTCGCCTGGTTTCGTCAGAGGCCTTCTAGTGGCTCTAGTTATAAAGGGCTGTCTATTAGCCTTTAGGATAGTCTCATTTTGCATCCTTTTTTGTTTTGTCTTCCCATTATCGTTTCTTATAATGAGAAATTGCATCTCCTGAACCTATCTTTTGTTTTCTTTTTTGGGTAAAAAACAGGGAAGCTTTGAGGCGATGAACAGGTCGTGTGGCTGCTGCGGAAGCTGCATTGAGGACGAGATGCAAAGGGAGCATATGGAGACGACTTGTGACTTTGTCACACACGTCCTTTGCCATACATGTGCCCTTTGTCAAGAAGGCCGTGAGCTCCGCAGGAAGGTTCTTCACCCTGGTTTCAATGCTCAGTCTACCGTGGTGGTGCTCCCACCAAGTGAACAAACCATGGGCCGTAAGTGAGTCCAGTGGTCAGAATAGCACTTGTTACATACATAAACAAGTGTCTTTCTGTGGAACACGAACTATCGTGTGCTTACTTTTTTGAATAAAATCCTTCTACGTCTGTAATTTGTCGCGTGTAAAGATCTTTTCTTCTACGCATTCAAACATATGTATATCTTTATTGTTAATGGTATGTAATATTCATTTGTTTCACAACTCGTAAGGTGTTAACATAGGGGTAACCGGATTAGTTTAACGTAACCGAGTTTCGAGCAAAGCTTTTAAATCGAGGAAACACATTTTACTCTATAAATTAATAAAATTGGGATTATAAAATTTTATTAATTTAGAGTTCTTAATTTACAAAAAGTCATTTTTTATATTTCTCTACTTTTAGAGTATATAGATGTGACTTAGATTTCAGAATTGCTGATTTTAAAAACAAAAAGATTTGTTAAATTTGCATAGAATTATATTATATTAATTTAGAATTTCGTTATATAGATAATTTTGAATATTTGGAAACTCCACTAAATTTATATTATAATATCACTACCGTTTGGTTCTCACGTCACGTAGCAAGGTACTTCATAGCAAAAGTTTCCACTAGAGGTTCGTTATAGCAATTATCTTACAATTTTATTCTTCAAGATTCAGTCATATTCTCTAATCATATATGCATTATCTCGTATTAATTGCATTAGATCCATTGTAATAATATTTGGATTAAGTAGTGATTAATTTGACTCCGTGAGTTTACTTTACATGTGATATGACTTCTTTAACTTGGTTTTTATACATGAGTTCACGATAAGAGGTCAAGATCTATACCTTTCTACTACTATTAATGATATTTGCCATTTCTTATACAAATAACTAAACAGGTCTATAGTTTGACCCAAAAAAAATTAAACAAGTCTATTAATTAGACAGCAAATGAGACTGCCCAAATTATTTGCCGATAATTTAATAGAAACTAAGAATAAAAATTCGTATAATAATGTAAATGATTGAAATAAGAGATGTGACACATGGAGAAATACCCAACTCGTTTGGCTTCTCACAACTAAACAAACACGATGATGATGATTTGGCTTGTGGCGTCAACAAGTTGATAAATAATAGTTAATTATTTTCCCCAAGTTGACCACTATTTTGTGTAAGATAATTTGTTTAATGGTAGACATTGTAGTTAGAAGATCTCAAAATTGTTAAATTTCAAAAACTGGAACTAAGAACCAAATGATAAATTAGTAATTAGTAATTAATAAATTGAGCTCGTTTTTAATCTTTTATATATTATTCTAGATCTCATCGTATGTTTGATGTGAAACTTTTAACATGTTTTGTAAAAAAGGTCATTAGTTCTATTTTGTCTCCAATTTGATAGTATTGTATGATTGATAACATATATCTTACGTATATGTCAATTACTGGATGATGATATCATGTTAAGTTCTAAGAACTTTACCATATATATCAATAAATCATCATACTTTCGACGTTGAGTTCTTAACAAATTTTGTATCTACGTACGTATCATCATATGATCTAATTTTAGATGATTTTAAATCACTCCCGAACACAAACAAATGATTAAAAATGATTTTAAAAAACTCATCTAACACAACACACAAATGATTAAAAAAAAAACTCATCGGACCTTTAGACGATTTTATTATATCTCAATCCATAATGATTTGATATTTCTTCTTATTGAATTCAAACCATTAACATACATAGTTACATACATACATACATTCATACACACACACATGATTATTATTATCTTTCACAACATTATAATCATTTAGAGTTCACATAACGACAATCCTTCCTTATCTCCCCTTGGTCACCGGTGAGAGGGTTGGTCTCGGACAAGAGCCTGACACCGCGTGAGAATTGTTCATGGAAGTAACCATTGTCCGCAGCCATCTTGGCCACAAAAGGTGCCGTCCTCGGGTCGCTGGCTAGCTCATCATCGATGACAAGGAGCCCTTTATGAGCCATGATGTTCTTGTAATACATATTGTCCACAACCATGGGAGTCTCACGGTCATTACGGGAATATAAGACTGCGTTCGGATCCGGGTTTGGACTTGGGCAACGATTTTTCAAGTAAAGGGCGTAATCTGGGTCTAGAGTCGGGTCAATCGTTGGGTATAGCCGGTGCACTAGATTAACGCAATGGACCCTACCAACGGAGTGAGCACCTACGATAATATAAGTTGACTGATGAGTAATAGTGACAGTCATTTTTTGTAAAACTCATTTCTTTTCTAAAATCGTGAAAAAAAACAAAAACCAAAATATTCATCCTGGTAGTGTTAGTTACCATGCCCTGAAAAGTTTGTGTTGTTTTATTCACATAGCAATAGCTTAACATTTTACAAAGATTATATTCTAATCAGATAATGACTTAAACTAATTACATCATTATCTCATTCTAAATAGTAGTTATCTTAATATTTCCGGCTCAAATCTATTGGTCTGTGCAGTTAAAAGATGGTTACTACTCAGATTTGCTATAAGGAATTAAAAGTTGTTACCTAATAGAGCAACGGTTGCTTCAACATCGATGCCCATGGAGTTAAAGTTTGAGAGAACAGAGGAGAGGGAGTCATTGTGGTTAGGAACTAGAGTCTCAACATCACTCAAGTAACTTCCTCTACTGTCTCTCCTTCCTGTCTTGATCATATCTATCTTTGGCCCTTTCAACTATTCATTTCAACCAAAAAACAGCACCACAATTATAAAAACAATTCCAAACTAATTAACTTAACCTTAAAATGCATATAGGTAATATATCTATACGTACCATGACAATACCATCTCTAGCAGAGAGAGCAACAATATCAGCGCAAGAGACTGTGGAAGGGCATTCTTTCTCAAGTGCGTCTTTGATAACCTTAACGTACTTAAAGTTTCTCATACCAAAACTCCTCGTTGACTTTTGCTCAGACTCCACACCTCTCGCTGTCTCTAGTAGCAGTGACGCATCACACGACTACAAAGAGAAGACATGAACATAAATAAATCGTGTTTTGAAATTATATTATGAATAGATAAAACAGTTAACTACCTTGACGACGCAGTCATGGAAGAGATTACGGAGCCAAGATACGGCTGTGTTACCGTGTTTGTAGTAAAGCGTCTCCACTTGTTGTCTGATTATCTCTTCCGCTCTAGGACAACTCTCTCTGTAATAATTCATCTCCAGTTCCGCATTCCCTACAATTTTATCAAAAATCTATAAATTATTCGTTTTCTCTACATGCGTGTTAGCGATTCTATCATTATAAAAAGAAAATATTTGTTGAATTTTTACGGTGGAAATTAAATGACTAAAAATGTGATATTTGTGAGGCTTTTTTTTTTAAACCACAGAGAGGCATAATGTAATTAGAGCAATGAGGAATATTATTACCGATATGGAAGATGGAAAATAACTGTAATAACAGACAAAAGAAGGCCAAAAGACAGAAGGGCATCTTCGCATTCGCCATCTCTCTCTCTTTTCTTTTTCTACTTTGTTGATTGGTGATTTGGTGTGTCTCTTTTATGTGTACCAAAGTAGGGTTATATAGAGAGTTCAAGGGACTTGAGTGTATTATATAATTATTTTTATTTATTAGCCATAGTGGTTGCCCATATTAATTATTCACTTTTAATTATCGGTGGTTTCTTAATTATAAATTATAAACACATATTAATACTGAAATTTATAACCACTAGCTATGTGAACTCAATAGTTGTTGAACATGTGAATTCAGTGAGACTTGATTTCCTTTTTTTTTTTTTGTCACAATGAGACTTGATTTCCTATTTTATCCTATAATCATACAAAACTAATTAGTTTGGCTTTTCACTTCTGTTCTATTATAATACAAAACTATCCTTTTCCTCTACTCAATTTTTCAACCTTCATTTTTTAATTAGCCATCCCCATACAACTCCATGCTCCACAAGCAAAGCAGATAGAAAAGGAGGAGATATAATATGAATTACGTACTAACTAATTGATTGAATCGGATTGAAAAAAAAAATAGAATATTTACATTATTTTTTAATGCTTGCGATGAATATGAATATTGCACATCACCGTCTAGAATATGACCAACTCTATTAACTTACAACCATGCTAATCCCTAGGTGTATACTATATGCTATATATAGCCTATTATGTTAAATTCGAAAGTTCATTCACTAATAAAAAATTCTTGTTACCCTTCACTGCAAAAGCTTGTACGACCATTTTTATAGATCCTCACAGCTTACTGACATTTTACCTTCCATGCGAAATGTCATTACCTAGTTGGATTCATAGTTCTCTTTAGAAACTTATTGCTTCGTTTCTGCAGTTGTAACAAAAGTAGAACGAGAGAAATGGACTAGCTAGTCACAACTAAGTATATGCATGGCCCATTAATGTACTACATCATGGCAAAATTATTGGATACATATTAGATAAAAATCTCTAAAGATGGCCAAAAATATAAAATTTTAATTATCTGTAACCATTAATTAACCAAAATATAATTCAGATAAAGTTATAGACTCTACAGTATAGTCTTATAATATATATAGCAATAATTGAAATATATTGTTGGAAAATGGGGTTGAGGATTAGATATTCGATAGAGACATTTGTGTATGTTAGCATTTTTTCCTCAAATCGGTAATGCATGCATACTTTTAAAAGAGAGTAGTTACTCTTCAAATCTCGAGTTGGATATGGTCTCCGACTCGATCGGTAAGCTTTTTGTGAGTCGGGCTGCAGCATGATTGTCATTCCATGGTTAAACTCTAACATTATGAGAAGTCTTCTCAAATATGAAAGATGTTTTCGTAGATGCTCACCGATCACATGAACAAGAACTTTACTAAATCACTTGGAACTTTGGAAGAGTTTGATTATGATTGATGTCATGATATTTAAGATATCTTTTATTAAGATACATACATCATACATACAATATAATTTGTATTCAAAAAAATAATAAATGATTAGTATTCCGGTCTTTGGTCCAAGTGATCTATACGAGTTTTGAGCATGTGTAGCCGTAAGCCGTTTTACGTCATTTCGGACCGGAGCCGTGTTAACGTTTATAATTGTTAGAATCGAATTATAAAAATCTATACAGTAATACTGTAGAAGAAAACATATAAAGAATTAAATTAACAAAGAAAATATTAATTACACAATAATATTTTCTTAAAAAATCTAATCAAGTTTTATCATTAAAATTTATAAATAACTTTTAGATAAAATATTTAAATTAGTCAATGTATTTTATGCCTATAACCAAGTAAGGTAAAATTTAATCAAATTTTAAAAAATATATTTCAAAATTGCATCCAACCTATTATCGCCAATCAATCTAATTACTCTATTTTCTTTAACAGTTAACGTTTGTCTACATTTTTGTCACATAGGCAAACTCATGTTTTATAATTACTAGGGGTTGGCCCGCCCTTCGGGCGGGTGAGTTTACAATAAAAATTATTTAATATTTCAATATGCTTTAACTTTATATAGCTTTTTAAAATATATACATATATTAAATTTAAGATTATATTGTAAATTTTATTAAAATTTGTTGGTTCAAGTTGAAAGACCACTAATGGATTTTAGTAAACATAGAATTATTAAATAAAACAAAAATAAGGAAAATGTAATGATTTATATTGCCTCTTTTGACTTTTATTTCACTTTTATATAGTTGAAGAAGATCTAAAAAACTGATACATTTTTCTAAGAGTTTTAAATTTTAATATTTTACTCTAATTAATTTCTCACGATATTAATTATTTCATCTCCAACCTAAGTAAATTGAAAATATTATGTAATAAAATTATATTTTTTTATTATTTTAAAGTACTATATAAACAATTTCAATAATTTCATAGATAATTAATATATCTATTTGAGAACAAATGATGTTTCGTAATATATGTTTGTTTCACTTTATATTAGATTTTCAATTTATAATGAAATTTTATTTAGTTATAGGATTTTATTAATTATCTTTTGTAATCATTTTAGCATTTGTTAAACTTTGTATTATAACAAAATTATTTGTTGGAAATTTTGCTCAGGCTATTTGGAAATATTTTTTTACAGATTAATAGTTTTAAAAATTAATAAAATATTACAGTTTTAACTGAAGTTTACTTGTGTTTCACACCACATCATATCAAATCATTTACTTCGGATAAGGTAAGATGAACCAAAACGTATTTTAACCAAAATAACTTAAATGTAGCGTGGAGACGATCGTAGCGTTAATTAAGTTGGTGTTGTGTTAAGTTAAGAGAAGTTGGAAACTGGTTGGAACAATTTAATTAGAGGTTAATCATACTTTTTATAACTAAGATCTAGTCCTAATATTTAGTAGGGCTGGGAGAGTTGAGAGACGCAGTCTCAAAATCTCTATTTTCTATAACATGTACCTTGTTTTTAGTTCTTTTTCTTTTTGCCAAGGTAAATCTTAGTTTGTTTAAAATTTTGTAAAGTTTCACAAACACTTTTTTTATGGAATTTCACGTATATGGCAAAAACAATATATCTTTCGTAATTTAAGAATATTATGCATAGTGACATCTATCTATTCTATTAATTTAGAGTCATGTTTTTATTTACTTAAAAAGTTATCATTTAAGTTTTGGAGTTATTCACATATATTAGAAAAAAATATCTTTAATGATTTGGATCTTTTAGATATTACACTTTTTGGATCCATTTAAAACATATTTCATTAAAGATTATGTCCTTTGATGATTTGGACGTAATAATCAAACACAATGATAGAATAATTTATACATTTTACTAATATGTATTATTTGTTGTATATGTATTATTATTTGTTGTATAACATAATATTTTTTTTAATCTAATTTCTTTTATCGTAAATTAACACTAAGTTGTAAAATTCTATTTCAAGTATTTTTGTTCGTCTGATGTTGTTGCCATTGCTGTCAAAAACGGTACCTTCGCGTACATCAGTCATCTATATATCCTTAAAGCTTAGCTATATTTATTGATCATTTGCATTTGTATTATGTATATCACTTATTGTTATGTTTTTGTATGCGAGTTGTGAATAATTATTAGAAGCAGACATAAACATTTGTAATATATGAAAAGTGAAAACGAACATATCATTTAATTGCATTGGAAAAATACCCAAATCTAAATGAATTCTTAAGTATAGTATAGAAGAATAATTATTGTGATGTATTAGTTTTGAATTTATTTAGTATGAAATTCGTGCTCGAAAAAATTACTTGTAAAAATAACACTTGCTTATTGTAGTTTTTTGTTAGTAAAACTTTCTATTGAATGTAGTATTGAGAAATAACATGTGTCTGGTTCGAGACCATTAACAAATCTTGTGTGTTATTTCTGAACCAGACACTTAAAATACATTTAATATTCAAGATAACCAAAACTTCATTTCACCGTCTTACTAACATGTGTCTGGTTCGAGACCATCAACAAATCTTGTGTCTTGTGTTTTCAGTCGTTACCAAAAGATCATTTCCCATCAAATGCTTTGAAAAAAGTCTCCAGTACAGCACCCAAAACGTACCTAAACAAAGTGTAGTCATTAGAAAGACTTGGACATCATGTGAAGCTTAACAGAGCACAAGAAAGCAACGATTGTCACACTTAAGAACGTTCCCATGAAATTTTCCTTGAAAGGGCCCAGGATTTAAGCTAACAAAGCTCCATCAACTGCTTTGCCAAGAAAGAAGCATTATCCCGACCTCCCAGCCAAGAGCAGGAGAAATGAGATAATATGGTCCCCAACCCACCCCGACCAAGGAAGTCGTTACAAAATAATCTTGTATCTCAGTTTTTGAAAACACTCAAATTTGGTTAAATTCTTTAGTTTACATGTTGAGCAATACAAAGGATTGAATTTCTTTTGTATTATTATCAGATGGCATTAGCAAAAGAATCAAACATTTATTGTTCCTAGTTATACGTTTATAACGCTAAGGTAGGTTATTTGGTTACTGAAAATTTTGCTGAGAATAAAAAGAACAAAAGACTCTGGATGAATGCAACAAAAAAAAAATGAAAGAAAGAAATGTTCTCTATCTATCCAAAAGGTAGTCACTCTTGTTGTCTTGGAGTTGCTCTCGGAGCTTTTGTTACATCAAATTTGCTCAAACCACGGATCAGTTTGATGATATGAAGTTGTCTTTCTATTCCGATTGAGTTTGCTTCTTGTGGTTCTAGTAAACTACCAGTTCGTAGTTCGGGTCGAGAGCTTCAATGGCCTGTAGAGAGATTATAACATTGTGTAAAGAGTAAAGCTCCTTCAACAGGTTCTATAGAAGAAGAGTTGGTCCTAAATGTTTACCTGAAGCAGACTTCACACGCAGTGTATAATGGCTCTAGCGGAACCTGTATGGAGATAGTGAAGCCCTTTAGCGCATATCTCAAGCTTCTGTCTCCAGCTCAACCTAGGATTATCCGAGTCATACAGATGGTCTTTAAGCATTCCTTTTTTCATATACTCATACACAACGTTCATCTTACTTTCCTCATTGCAATACCTGATTAAAGAAACCAAATGCATGCGTCTGAACTGAGACAACATTTTGATCTATGTCCTGAATTTTTTTGATGTAAAGCTATATGGAGCTGATTACTATTTCTGTGTTAAAAAATTAAAAAAAAGAAGACATTACATTCTGTGGTTGAAGATACTCACGGTCCAAAAAAGATTGATTCTGGTGAGATACCATGTAACAGAAAGCTTTCTTTCGTTGTTTGCTCTTTTATCTCAGGGACACTGCACTCAAAACAAAAGAGAACAGTTCGATCCAATTAATATTTTTAATATATTCAGTATTTTATCAGTGGAAGAGCAGAGAAGTTGGTTTCAAACCTTTGGATAAGGCACCAACGAAAGTGAAAGAAATTGTCGGTCAAGAAACGCACTAACAGATGGGTTACGTGAAAGTGGTCACCTGTGGGGAGATGTGATATAAGCATTTAGCTCAGACAGTGTTAACGTTCCGATCTTCTTAACACCACCATATTTTGTAGACGTTGAGGATGAACCTTCCTACCGAGACCAACCTTGTGGTGACCAACTCTGTATACGATTTATAACATGAAGAAATGTAAGTTATTTGCAGAGTAACAAAGGTTATAACTCCTTACTTTGTGAGATAACTTTGGCTGGCAATACTCTCATGGTCAAAAAAGAAATGTATTCCTGGAGTAGCATTTAGAAAAAAGTTGGCCTAAAATAACAGATGAGTGTTAGAAATGGTTACCTCCAACTAATTTAGGGTTGATATTGGTGGCTACAACAACCTTTGGTTCCACACCTGACATTACTAATTCCTCATCGATGAGCTCTGCGAGGTTGCCAAATACACTTATGCATGCGGGTCCGTCCCTGCAAAGTTGAGCATTCAGACAGTCGGACATTAACAATTAAATGACATTTTGCAACCCATAGCCTCCACCTTTCCACATATGAAAATATCAAAAGATACAGAGCAAAATGAATAAAAATTAATACCACAACACAAAGTTATAGACTTTTATCATGACATTCATCACATAATATATTTTTTTTAAAAAGTTTGATACAGAGAAACTAAGGGTTAAGAGAGAATGTTTTCCTATTCCAAACTTCTTCCTCTGTTCTGTACCAAAGACAAATAAAGTTGTATATATTAAATTGGATCCACAGTTCCTAAAATTAGATATCTCAGAATAGCAGGAAGCAGTCAACAACACAGAGAATGAACATTTTCCCTAACCACACACAGACTTAATTAGTACTTCAGGGAAGCATGTTAACTAAACCTGAAGATGTAATCTAGATGTCATGTAAACGACGTAAGGTCAGACGACAACAACCAAACCGCTAAGGGGATCTATGTGAAGCAAGTAATGAGTTCAGGCTTCAGACATGAGGCGTCAAGTGGATTGGTATCTCGGTCTAAGTGGTCCTTATGCCCCGCACCTCCCCCAATGATATCTGCAGAGAAACATAAGGATTAATGGCAGATTTTAGAGGATGAAATTAATTATAGGTCAGGTAATGAAGTGTCTAACTGGCAATTCAGTGTTTGTGTTAGCCAGTAACAATAGCTGGTCGAAATTTACAAAACCTGAAGCTCTTTGTTGGGCTAGGGTTATTGCTAGCTGAGATATCGACGAAACTTGTTTGCTCTACGAATCTGATTGAAACAGGGGCATCAGCGAATCTGAAGTTTTGGATGCTCCTGGTGACATCAAAAACAGTTAGCTCATAAAAGGATCCTTGTTTGAGCAGGTGTTTGAATCTAGATGGTGAAGGATTGAAATAAAATCATGGATTAAAGTAACTTATAAGAGATTAAAGAGAATCAGATAATCTTCCCGTCAATCAGAACCATGTCAACACCTATGAACTTACCCCTTTTCTCTGCAATGACCTTCCTTCAATTCTGAAAATAGAATCTGGAAATTAACCATTCATTTTTGGATCTTTTCTGGAGAACTCTTGAAAAAACGTTAGCAGACAGAAGAACTATGAAACTCACTTGTGAAATTGATCGGAGAAAAGAGTCATTTAAGAAGAGGTAATGGGTTTCATTGATTCAACTCGACGTTACCTAGTAGAACCGAGGCGAAGAGGAAAAGGTACGGCTGAATCTGAAGTGATTGAGTTGCCACGTGGCGAAAAAAGCCCATATCTCCTAAATGACGTGGCTGCAGGAGGTGAGAGAAAACTCTCCTTTATAGTTATAGATATTATGATGTTATAGTAATAGATGATGCCTTTGATTTTGAAAATTTTTTTGCTGCCATAAGCGAATGTTCTTTTTCTTTACACTGAGGCTGCACTGTTTCGGACATGTTCTTGATGCAAAATTAATGCGTTTATCGATGTTAAAATGGGATATTTTGACGTCACTGAATGTTCTAATCATCATATCAGCCGCTCATCCGTCGACCACTTTATCACTTATGTAATAACACACTCCACAAAACATTTGGTGAATTCGGTTTATATGCATTGATGGTGGCACTGAGAGTTTCTTTTTGCTGGACGTTTACGAGTCTAGACCTATCTTAATCAGCAACTTCAAATCGGTTGCCACTATTTCAACTTAGTATTCATAAAAAAATTATAAGGAAAAAAAAATTATAAGGAAAGATATCGTCTCATTTTCTTAATTTCTAGTTTGTCGTATTAAGTTAAAATTTTAAATATATTTCATCACAATATGCATGTAGTACGAAATTTTTATAATGCAATTTACTAAAACACTGCTTTTCCAGAGCAGTATAAAAAAAGTTCATACGTATTATTTCAGAAAATTTGTAACTACAAGAATCTAAGTTTTTTTGTTTGTTTAAAATATCTTGCATTAATAATACTTCTGTTTTAGATTGGTATCGTAATTCGTTTTGCAATGATAAACACTTCATTAGTTTTATAATGCATTTTTAAAAGTATACTCATAGTTTACTTAACTTGAAAGCATACAATATTTTTTTCGAAGATTCCTTGGTGTATTATGAATGAATTAATTGAAAGCCATTAAGTTTGACATTTTAGGCACTTGCGTAATCGCATGCGCATTTGCAAACCACTAATAAAAACCAAGGATCCCACTTACTTGACCAATGGCGGCTGTAATACTCTCGTCTTTTTACCGTCCAATCCATTCACTTCCACACATAATGCTTTGTTGCCGATGCTTCACTTATCTTCAACACTCATTATGTATATGATCCCCCACCCCAGTTTTTCTCTACATCTAAAAGTATATGTGTTTTTTTTTCTGGATGATTATGAGAGTACTGATCCTCTTTCACCAATAACAATGTATTTACTTTCTAAGATTCCGAGCGTTTTGTTTAGTTTACTTTGTAAATATGTAATAAAAGTATAAAACTAATGATTTTTGTTTTTAAATACAAAGTTTTGTTTAGAAAGATTGAAATGCAATATTCTTGCAATGAATCTTGATCATATATTTGGAATAGTGAAAGCGGCCGTGGAATAAAGTTTGATGAATGACAAAAATAGAACACAAATTGCTAACTGACATGTTAAATTATATCTAAACGAGAAAGATTATAATCATTTCCCTAGGTTTCAACGTAAGTACTCTCTCCGTTCTTAAATGTAAGATATTTAGAATAGTTTTTATGTTCCATTATATAAGATATTTTCGTAATTCTAAATAACTTTAATTTTATCAAAATTTGTGTAACCGATCAAATTTAATAATTTTATTTTGTAATTGGTTAAATAGTTTTAAATTTATAACTTTAATAATACTTTTAAAATAAAAAATAGTTTTTTTAATAAGTGTATTTTATGTAAAACATCTTATATTTATGAACAAAGAGTATATGATAACTGATACCACAAACACATGTCCATTGTTGTTTCTGATATCAAAATATAGGATCGGTCTTGAGATTTATGAAACATGAAAAAACTACGGTATAAAAACTGAATGATCCTTACATATATATGTCTGGATAATTTAGAAATTTAATGATCCATATATATATTATTATTATTAATCTGCGGTACTATCTTAGACATGTAAAAAGAGTTCAGTAAGGGGAGATGCACTTCATAGATTGACCATTTACCTGGATATTCAAATGAAGCCAAAATCATGGTCTTATATTCATGTGGGCACAAGATGAAGTGTAATAGAGTGTTTTTAAACCATGGTTGCTTAGGCACTTAAAACCACATACTGATAAAATTCAAAGTCCGTATACCAATAAACCACCTTGAACCACATCGTGGTGGTCTAGTGGTTTTTACTAGAGGAGGAGTTGTTCTGTTGGTCCAGGCCAGAGATCGATTTCTCTCTAGTGCGAAATTATTAGCTCCACATGTGACCACGCGGATATGGACCCATGCTTACGGTCCATTTGAATACCCGGAAGAGGATCCATCCGTGGGTTGTACCTCCCACCCGTGGGTTGCACCTCCCACCCGGGGGTTAGGTCTGTATCTTTAATAGATCCGGATTTAACCTTTTTATTTTCAAAAAATAAAAAAAATAAACCACCTTGTGATTTTATACACATATATTAGGCACTTAAAATTTAAAGATTTAAACGAACGTTTTATCAAGTCTTCCCTAAAACCGAAGAGAAACATTTGATCATTAGTAAATCGTTGATGACAACTATGAACGCAGAAACACGACCTGCGGACCTGAATTTCTTAGTTCAATGTTGTAATGCTTCTAAGATGCAAATATGGAATTACTCTCACATATCTCTTCTAAATAGAATGAAAAGGAAACTGCGTTACTTGTTCTTAGAAATATGGACCAACCTTGCTTCTCTCCCGGAAAATTGCTCGACACAGCAAGCGTGTCGGATAATAATTCTTGATTTCCTGTCGTTTCGTTCGAAACAAATCAATATATTCGTTAATATGTTAGTGTATTATTGGCCTTATTGCTACATAATAATTTATATTTTTTGAAAATGAATGCGACTTATGTGAGTTGACCTAATGAATATCTCTAGGAAAGCCTTATCCCTAACATTAAATTTTTATTATACCCTTATTATTTGTATTTTAGTTTTTTAATCTGCTTAATTAAGTTTACATTATAGCTAGTATCCTAAGTTACGAATATCTCTAAGGCCCTATGCACTACCTAAATCAGCGAGTACCATTAGTTATGAACATGGTGAGCTGTGATGATTAATGCCGTAGAACCTGAATACTATGATTAGACACAACTTTGAAAGTAACTTGATCTTGTACCAAAAGTTCTTTTAGCTTCAGTTTATATTTTTATACAAATTTCTTTAAAATCTGAAGTTCAATTTTAAATTAGAATCCTCTTAAAATGGAGTTCAATTCTATCATCGAAATCAAATATCATGTTGACTTTATAAATAAATGATAACGATTTTAAAACATCTAGAAAAATCATATATCTGATATTGTAAACTGAAGCAAAAGTTTTTATTTCTTACCTATTTTAAGTCTGATGTGGTAGTTGATTTAGACTTATACAAGCAATAGCACCCCTTAGTGGTCTATTTTTAAATACCAGTCTATGCTATGCTTGCTTTCAATAAACACTATAAAACGAAATGGTTGAACGTGGCCAAGGAAACTCAAAACTGCTAAGCTGAATTTGTTTTATGATATCTTAGTAGTAAGTTCTGAACTACTGTCTTAGCAAAACTGTATAGTTAACTGATGGTTGGAAAATGAAAGATGTGACTTACAGAACTGGAGAAGAGCTTACCAATCCTCAGGGGAAAGTCAAGGATCACCTCTTTGTCATAAAGAAGATTTCCCTTCTATTTACAACCGTCACTATGACAACTTATGTTTTTGTTTTTCTTTAAAAAAAAAAACATGCACACAGAAAATATAACCATAAAGTAAAGGAGGTAAACTAATAATCTAAATACAGTTTATTATGGGTTCTTAGAAGAAGCATCTGGTATAGCAGGGGCTTTGCAAATAGGGCAAGAGTTCTTCATAGACAGCCATTTCTTGATGCACCCACCATGGTAGTCATGACCACACCCTTTAAGCTCTCCTAACTCTTCTCCTTCCACGTACTCCTCCTAATTATTACCATTACCAACATCACACCATTAGCCTATCTTTTAACTTCATATAACCTTCCACTTTCACATAAAAATGATTTAGAAGAAGCAATCTTTACCAGGCAGATTGCACATTTTCTTTGCTCATCCGTTTGATACAAAGGGTAATATGCGGTCTCTGACAAGCAACTGGAGATTGCGTTGTTGGATAGACCAGTGTTGACACTCCCAATCCTTTCTCCCAGCGCAAGAAGCTCCTGAAGTGTGTCAATCATTTTAGATATAAATATCAGTTGCAAGACTTCTAACTATGTAAGGCTTACAAAGAATTAAGTGTGTTGTAAAATTAACCTCGTAGGTCATGTCATCTATGTCCAGCCTCATGTCTCTGTGGTGATCAAGCATATTTCTGGATCCATGCTGCAGATGGTGATCTACAACCATAAATCCCTGCATCAAAATAAAAAAATATTGAGAGGCTGGTCCCATCACTTGCTACTAGATATGCACTATATCACATTGGCTTGAGCTTCGAAGCTTAAGTTATTATTGGTAAGTTGTACAGAAAAGGATAACCAGACCTGAGATGAAAACCGTTCATGGAGAGCAGCTTCATCGAAAGGAGGCTGAAACCTCTCATAAGAACTCCTGCGTCTCCCTGGACGACCACTGCTACGCCATGAAATGTGTGGTGGTGGCCTTAGATGCCTAGAAGGGTATGTCTCATTAACAAAATGAGACCTGTCTGAAGAAGAAGATGCTACATGTCCCAACCGCAAACCGTTTGATGAAGCTCTATAGGTAGGTGTTGACCTATGAGAGAAGCGGGAGCTGCTTGCAGATTGCGTTGAAGTTCCAGGGAAACAGTGTGAAGCTGCAGAGTTTCTGTTTCCGGTTATCCCCTGGTGATAGCCAGAGGTATCACCAGATGTGTTGTTGACAACACTTCTCGCAGGAAGAAAATTACTTGTCTCTGGACTAAAGCCATTTATACCTCCAGGAACTGGAGAGAGTCTAGGATAGTTCCACTCCTTATCTCTGTGAGATGCCTGACCAGGAAACTGACCTGAACTAGGATGCTCAACATTGTGGTGTGTAGGATGTGAATCAAGGCCCGTCTCTAAATCAAGTGTAGGACGGCTCCGGACATTCCTTGAAGAACTCTCTCCTCGGATAGAGAGATTATTACTTCTGTGAGTTGGGTCCATGAGCCACGGCATGTAATGAGGATCATGATCATGAGTTATTGATTTTCCCATGTGCAACTCCGAGGGGAAATGCATGTCTGAGGAAGCTATGTCACCGTGGTACTGGCTTGAGCTACCCATTTCATAGATGGAAGAATCATATGGGGCTTTCCGCTTCAGTGATCCTCTCATATTTTCCATAGGTAGATCAGAATAGCTATCATTTGACCATGTATGGCTGTTGCAGTTCGAAGAAGATGCAGATGTCACATAAGTTTCATGCGGAGCAGAGAAAGTCGCAACTGCTGAGCTCATGAAAGGAACATGGGATGGGCCCGAAGTGCCTGGATTGTAGTGTGGCCTCTCCACACCATGAACTGGAGCAGTGTAGGCACTTGGTCCTATAGAAGAGTTCCAATGTGAAGAAACTGGCACTCCTTCACTCAACAAGTTTTCTGCTAGATAAGCATGCGGTCTGTTGTTCTCACTGGTCCCAGATCTTTCTGAGAAAACGTGGACATATTAATAATAACATAAGATCAGAAATTTCATGCACAGGGAAAAGGTAAAGGATATATATATGTGATGGTTATAACATGTTGCCTCCTAATTCTCACTACCTAGTGAAGCCGAATCTACCCATGAGGGAGAACCACATGGAACTTCTTAACCTAAACATAAGCATGCATCATCAACTCAATATCTCTTCCAAAAGTTGAGTCTATAAATGGAGAACGAGGTTCAAAGATAGAAATTCGAAACAGAGTAAAGATCTAATATGAATGTACGAATAGTTACCTAGACTCGTATATGGATGCTCTGGGTGTATATGATTCCAGCCTTGATCATGTTCATCATCATCAAAAAATTGGGATGAACCAGGAAAATGTCTGTGCCCCATGGCTGATTACACAAAGCTTCAACCTGCACAGAAAATCATCTCAATATTTAAATTTATCTACAAAAACATTTGCAAGCTCAGAAATGTTTTTTTTTTCTTTTAATTACTAAGCAAACTCAATAGTTCATTTACATATAATAACATACACGTATTGAAGTTGAAGAGCATCAAAAGAACAATAAATATATAAATCATTTTGATGTGATCATTTCACCTTCTATCAACACATACCAACCAACGATGATGACTTGTACATTCAAAACAAAGTAAGATCGATCGCAGGAAAAGTCACCGATGGAAAAGCAAACAGATGATCGGTGACGAGATGTTAAAAAAGAAAAAAGACATATTGATTAATTGCAATCGCCTCAGCATATAGATACACACAAACCGTTATACGAACACGAAACCTCAGCTCAAACAAAGGATCGGATAAGAGAGAAACATACCACAGAGCGCGCGCGCGGCGATGGAGGAAGGAGGAGACTGATCGTCGGAGGAGGAATGGATTCGTACAGATGACGCAGCTTCTTAGAAAAAAAAGGAGAGGTTTTTGAGAGAAAAAAGTTGCTTCCTTTTTTTTCTTTTTATTTGTTGCAATGGAAGAGGAAGAGGATCGGTTTTTATATTTAAAAAAGAGAGAAAAGCAAATAATCATCATCAAAGGAAAAATTAGGACGAAACATGCGATTAATAGCGGCGGTTGTGCACGTTGCCGGGAAATTTAGACCACTTTCACCGGCTACCGGTGGAACCCGTTCAATGTTCTTTTACCGACTAAACCCATTTATTATGTGTCCCTGACTCGTGATTATTCCCTGTTATTATAGGTTTGCATTTTTCAAATTTCAAACCTTTCACGACTGGTCGAAGCTGATGAAGAAACCTTCTTTTTTCTTTTTGTTACTTGATAATGGGCCTATTTTGGACTATATATGGGCCTCGACTGGATATTTACCAGTCGAAGGAGTAGACCGATCGAAGGAGGAGGAAGCAAAGGAGAGGAATGGATTCGTACAGATGACGCAGCTTCTTAGAAAAGAAAAGGAGAGGTTTTTGAGAGAAAAAAGTTGCTTCCTTTTTTTTCTTTTTATTTGTTGCAATGGAAGAGGAAGAGGATCGGTTTTTATATTTAAAAAAGAGAGAAAAGCAAATAATCATATCATCAAAGGAAAAATTAGGACGAAACATGCGATTAATAGCGGCGGTTGTGCACGTTGCCGGGAAATTTAGACCATTTTCACCGGCTACCGGTGGAACCCGTTCAATGTTCTTTTGCCGACTACACCCATTTATTATGTGTCCCTGACTCGTGATTAGGCATATTCCCTGTTATTATGGGTTGCATTTTTCAAATTTCAAACCTTTCACGACAGGTCGAAGCTGATGAAGAAACCTTTTTTTTTTCTTTTCTTTTGGTTACTTGATAATGGGCCTATTTTAGATGGGCCTCGACTGGATTTACCAACAAACTTGTGTGTCCATCTTATTATATACTTTATGATTTGTTATTTCAGAAGATGACCTTTGTACGTATATTCAAGAAAAGTGACGCATTGTTTCGGATACCGTTCCGTTTGGATCGAGTATTTCGGATTTCGGATATTTTATTATAAAAGTTTAGAACCTGTTAATTTTATATACCGGGCCGGATTCGAATATCCCTATTTCGGGTTTGGGTATTTATAGTGTATACTTTGCAGATAAAAAAATTAGTATTTTGTAGGTGCTTAAAAATGTGGAGAAAAGAAATATTGTAATGGCCAGAATGAGAAGAAAGTTAAGATGTACCAATGAGATCTCTTTACACATCTTTATTCTTTCTTTCTTCTTCTTAATTAAGAATTCACCTCACACAAACAAACGTGCTTTGATCTCACTCTTGAAATCAGATGCAGAAGAAAAGCAAAGCTTTTCAAAATTTTAAGATCTCTATAGAACCACTAGGAAAACTTCGATGCAATCAAATTCTACATAATTAAATCAATCTCAATTTTAAATAGGCTTAGCTTTGTTTCAACAATTTCAACAGATTGCACAGTCGGCTAAACTAAATGGAGAATGAGAGATGTAGATTTAATGTTATATATATGTATGTTCGGGTATCCGATATAATTAACCGATTGGGTTCGGTTATCTGGACATGCTCATATCAAAACATGTTTAACTACTTTGCTATTTTGGTTGTATCGGGTAAAATACCCAGACCTATTTTGAACCATTACAAAATCAAGTTCTTTATATCTTAAAGTAGTAATAGTGAATGGTAATGTCAACACAAAATAAGTGTTCACTTTCATGTACGTTGGACTAGAGTTATCCGATTTTAGTTTATTACTTTAATCTCTTAATCCTCTTCATATTGCTAACCTGAATCAGATGAAACTTATAAGTTGAAGTATTGAACCATTGTAGAGTATCTAAATCTTTGTAACATTTTATTTTCTGAAAATGATGATGGTAATAAAAAAGGAAAATTAAAAGCAGGCAAAAACAATATGATTTCATTAAGATTGTTTTCCCCGATCACACAAACATTCATTCACATATATCCCCACACTGATGCCAGAAATTAGAAAAAGACAATAAGAAATTGAAACTTGCCAAATTTGTACACACACCATAACAACCATTTTGTAATTGTTTTTCTTAGGCCGCACTTCTGAAGGACCCGAGGGATTTGGAACCGGAAGCTCTTAGGACGAATTGGTGGTAAAATGCAGCAATCGCAGCTCCAATGAATGGTCCAACCCAGAATATCCAC